>NC_063049.1:46215677-46270677 GCF_018812025.1 Megalobrama amblycephala
TTTTTTCCCCACATATTGAATATGTTTTACTAGTTGGTCATTTATAGGTGGTTTTAAATTTTAAAAACTTTAAATATGCTCCTTATTCGTTAAATGAATTAATAAAGAGGCATTCGATCAGATAAATACCCTAGTAGTGTTTCGTTCTTCCCTCAAATTTAAAATGTTTAAAAACCATTAAATATTTTCTGTCCTTTTTCATTCATTTTATGGATGCATGTATTTTTAAAATGAGGTCTTAACTGGTGAAAAGTTTCTTTGCCGTCCTGTCCCGAAGGACTCCTGAATCTCTCTCTCGTCTTTCACTCTTCTCATGTGAGTTTTACACATCAATGGCCCTGGAGGTGAAAGGTGAGCCGGCGTGACCCCAGATCAGCAGTAAGACAATCTCTTATAGCAGAGGCTCCTCCCACTGGCCCCTGAGAGGGCGGAGCCACACAACCGCCATCTCAAACAGAGACACACACTCCAGCAGAGGAGAAACTGAGCTCTGTGTTAGAAACCGCCTGAGCCATCAGTCAACGTTAATGTCAGATAGTTTGTGCGTGTGAATTATTTTGGACCTGAAGATACTGAATCCTGTTAGAAGTTTAATCAACTAAAGCCAAAAGTGATTTTCAACATTACGGTTTAACTTATTCATTTAGCACATGCTTTTATCTAAAGCGAACGCACTTTTCATTTATATCTATTTTCAGGAATAGAGTAATGCTTTCATAACCAGCAAAATGTAATAAATATAACACATATATATATGAAACACACTCTCTTTCTGACAGAAAATATGCTCAGATGAAATATAAAAAAGGTTTAATAAATAATAAAAAAAAAAACCTGCAGGCAAAACAAAACAAACCAAAAGAAACAGAATTAGCATTTAGAACAATTCAAAAGGACAAATCATTGTGGTTATAATAAAATCATATAATATTTATTTAGAAACGAAGAACTTTATTAACACAGAAGAGTTTCATCTCTGAAACATTTCATCATGAAACTGAGATATAATTAAAAATTAAAGAACAAGCAGAACAATCTCATGTAAATATAAACATACACTATAAAATACTGAGTTAAAAACAACCCAAGTTGGGTTAAAAATGGACAAACACAGCGATCGGGTTGTTTTTGGTTTTATTGAACTCAACTATTGTTTAAAAATTACTGTATGTGTGTTTGCTTAAAATAAACCCAAAATATGTTGGAAATTAACATTTATTGATAAGTTTAATGAATAATAATTACAAAAAAAAACATGTAGGCTATTGCATTACTTATTAATAAATGTTCATCTTTTGATTATTATTGTTTCCTCTAGTAATTATGTGTCTGATTTTTAATTTCCAACATATTTTGGGTTCATTTTAATCCAGACATTTAGTGATTTTTAATCAATAGCTGAGTTAAATAAACTACCCAGCAAACATTTAACCCAATCACTGGGTTTGTCCATTTTCAACCCAACTTGGGTTGTTTTTAACCCAGCATTATTTAAAGAGTACAGATCATAACATCTGAGATATTAATATCATATTAAAAAACACCATATCTATTTTACTTCACTTCATTAACATAAAGCAAAACAGATAAAATGATTATTCAAAAATGTGAATTCTGATTAATTATAAACTTAATACATAAGCTTATTATAATAATTTCCCCATATTAATTCAATACCTCACACGCTTGCTTTACAACATACAAGATGAAAAAACGATAAAGATGTGCAAACATGTACAAAAGCAACTATAACAAACACATTTAACATCTGAGATATCAGTAGATTAAAAACATGTTTATTTTTATATTTTATAGTTTACTCCAATTTATTAACACCAAAAGCGAAAACTAAGAGTTAAAAAATGTGAATTCTGATAAATTAATAACACACTACAAAGATAAGCCTATACAATAATATTAATAACAACATGTTGGAGTTGTTGACAGTGTGGGCTGCAGCGAGGCAGCGGATTGGCGGACGCAGAGCGGAAGTAGTTTGTTCATGCTAATGAAGGAGTCGCGCTTGTGGATATTTACGTTCGTCGGGAGCCGCCCTTCATTCACCACATGGTTAAAAGCGGAGCGCGTTCGCGCCACTTTCGCAATTTTACTACGCTTTTGTAACGCTGCCCACGGCGTGCTCGGACGCGTCGCGTGCTGACGGCTGATTCCTCCCAAGTTTGTCGTTTAGTTTCGACGCGGAGCCCGGAGCGATGACAGCGAGCGGTAAGTGTGTTCAAGTGAGTGAAGATGGTGGATTGTCTTACTGACGTGAAACCTGTTGTGGCGTTTCTCCGAGCGATTCTCTCGAGCGTTCTCGTGTGAACGGGTCCGTTCGTTACATCGCGCGCTGAGGAGACGCGGTTCGAGCGCGTGGAAGCCCACCATAGCCGAGAGAATGAGGGAGATTTGAAAAGCGTGCGCGAGGCTGCTGCAGCGCCAAACCCGCGCTCGCGCCAGGCGAACGGCGCGCTAAAAAGCGTTCCGAACCGTTCCTCGAGAACTTTTCACAGAGCCAGCGGAGTTATTCGCTGTGCGTCGCGAACGCTGCTGCTCGAGCCCGTTCGCCAGCAGAACAAAGCGACAGCACATGGGGCAGCTGCAGGCCGCGCGCGCTACTGCGTTAGCAACACTGCTAAGCTAGCTAGCGTTCGGCAGGTTGAAACGTGCACGCTTTGTGTTGAACTAAACATTTTGTGGGAAGCTGCCCGCGCTGGGCGTTCTCGTTGAGGTCTAGTTGCGCGGTTTCCCGCGGAATACGGGGATGTGAGCCGCGCGAGCGCGTGCGTTCTGCTGCATGTGCACACGCATTGGGCCGGTCGCGCTCAGAAATAAACTCAAAGCATCACAGAAGGGGAGAATGCTGGACTGGAACGGCTGTGGACTGAAGAGTAAAATGTGCTCGACTGCAAACGGGAACGGCTGGGGCTGGTGGTGTGTGAACGCGTTTAAGCGCGCGTTCGACTCACTTTACGCCACTCTTTACCGCCTCGCTTCACCGTGTCCAGCCCGAACAACAAGGCAGCCGTGAACACTTGACTTTGCCCTTGTTTTCGGTTTGTTTCTCTCAACACAACTACTGCGGACTCTTCGGCGCCATATTGGTGCAAATCATGGGGGAGGGGTGTGCGCGCGCTTCGCGGGAGTGCGCATGCGTCGAAGCACGCCGGTTTTTGCGTACTGCGCTTATCAGATCTTCGAGTTTTAATGAAAATAGTTTTTTGTGCGTGTACTAATATGAATAATCGACTTTGTCACAGCTTTTCAGTGTTTTAGACCTCCAAGATGTGAAATTTAGAAGGCAGATATGTAGTTTATGGTGTAGAGTCCCAGTTTATACTGTGAGGGGAAAATTTAAAAAGCGAATTTATTTATTTATTTATTTATTGCTCTTTATAGTACTGTGCTTATCAGATCTTTCAAGCGCTGTAGTTTAATTTTAAAAATGCATGCATTTTCTTAGTTTTTTTTTTTTTTTGAGGCGCGTGCACGTGCGTTTACCATTATGAAATAACCGACTTTTAAGTGTCTTAGATATGATCATCTTTGTGCAGTTTTAGTTTTTCTGTTTTCCCCGTGAAAATGGCCTTATTGCTGACATTGCATTAAAAAAAATGTGTGCAAGGACCCTCATCTCCAAGTTTAGAAGAAATTCAACAGGCATTTATGCAGTGTTTTTTTTTTTTTTTTTTTTTTTTTTTTTTTTTTTTTTTTTTTTTTTTGTGTAAAGACCCAGTTTATACTGAGGAAAAAGTTTAAAAAGTGGTTTTTTTTTTTGTTTGTTTTTTTTTTTTTTTTTTTTTTTGTTTTTTTATAAATGCATGCGTTTCATAAGCAGTTTTGCATTTACTTATATGAAATAACCAACTTTGTCAATGTTTTAGACCACCCAAAATATGAAATTTAGATTGCATTTATATAGTTTTTGGTGTAAAGACCCAATTCATACTGAGGAAAGTTTTTAAAAAGCAATTTTTTTTTTTTTTTTTTTTTTTTTAATACATTACTGTGCTTATCAGTTCTTTCAAGTGCTGTATTTTTAAAAATCCATGCGTTTCATAAACTTTCTGCGTTTACTAATATGAAATAACCAACTTTGTCAATGTTTTAGACCTCCAAAATATGAAATTTAGATTGCATCTATATAGTTTTCGGTGTAAAGACCCAATTTATACTGCGAGGAAACGTTTAACTTTTTTTGCTCTTTATAGTACTGTAATGTTATTTATGTGTATTTTATTACAGTTTTTGAATTTTTTTTTTTTTTTTTTTTTTTTTAAAGCAGTGTGAAGATCTTTCTCAATACAAAACTGAATGAAACCAGTCTAATAATGTACCTTTTCCCGCTCATTTCAGAAGATCCTGAGCTTCGGGACGGCGTCCGTGGATCTGTCCGACGGCGTGTCAGCGCAGAGTCAAAGTGCTTACAGTGCAGGTAGTTCTGTTCAATCTACTGCAGTGGAGGCACTTCAAGCTCTGCGGTCACATGATCGCACGCGAGCGGCGGCGGCGGCGACTACTGCTTATGCTAAGGTGCATTTAGTGCAGATAGTGAAGTAGACTAGCACCTACTGCCCTAAGTGCCCCTTCTGGCATAAGGGGCTGCAATCCCTGCTGTTCCCACTGGCTGCTCCCGTTCCTTCCGTTTCATGCAGTTCTCTGCTAGTTTTGCGTAGTTGCACTACAAGAAATATTGAGTTGTGCAAATCTATGCAAAACTGATGGTGGCCTGCTTCCCCGTCTTTCCCTGCGCTTCTGGCTTCAGCGTCTCTGCTTGCGTCTCTCGCTGTCCCTCCCTCCGGTTCCAGCAGTATTAAAGTGCTTATAGTGCAGGTAGTTCTCGAACTCTCATCTACTGCAGTGTGAGCACTTCAAGTACTTCTAGACGCGAGCGCCGCGGGCCGAGCCGGACCTCACGCTGCCTGTCTCTGTCTGTCTGTGCTGGTTAGTTTTGCTGGTTTGCAGTCAGCGTTCCTGTCGTTGCTGTGCAAATCCATGCAAAACTGATCATAGCAGTGAGGAGTCTCCGCTTCCCGCCGTCAGATCCCCCAGCATCCCTTTCTTCGCAGGTCGGGATCGGCCGCAATGCTCTGCGCTGGAAGTATTGCACTTGTCCCGGCCTGTGGAGAGCGCGGGAATCCTTCGGCTGCTCCTGTGTGCTTGTCTTCTGTTGTTGGAGTCTGATCATCTCAATAAAAGTGTTGAACGTACACGTGTGTGTCTGTGCTTGTTTCAATTTAACCAGTTTTTTTTTTTTTTTTTGTTTTTCTCTGAACACTGGTCTAGATTAGCCTGTGATTATTAAAGCATGACTAGTTTTAGAGATAAGCAATGTGTTTTTTTTTTTTTTTTTTTTAAATAGGTTTTCAGTCTGTCTCATACTCCAGTGACGGGTTTGGAGGTTTTGGAAATTATGAACTAATTTATGCATTTAATACCTGTATGAGAGCTTGTTTCTGCCACAGAATAAAACAAATTTAAAAGATAATTGTGACTTTATCCCTTTTTTTTTTTTTTTTTTTTTTTTTTTTTTTTTTGAGTTTATATCATGCCATTCTGAGTGGGTAAAGTCAGAATTGAAAGTTTCAGTTGCTTTTATTTTTGTTCAGTGGCAGAAACAAGCTTCACTAAACAATGAGCCCTAAGGGTTAAATTCATTCGAATGCTTTGATTGTACTGAAATGCATTCAAACCCATAAGGTTGCTGGTAAATTTTCTGTAATTTTGTTCTGCATTTTTCCTGAAAATACTGTAATTGGCAGTGTTATATAGGTTCACTCTTTAAAAAAAAATAACAAATTGCTGGGTTAAAAACAACCCAAGTTTGGTTGAAAATGGACAAACCCAGTGATTGGGTTAAATGTTTGGGGGCAAGTTTTATTTAACTCTTTAACTATTGTTTAAAAATGACTTTCTTGCGTAAAATGAACCTAAAGTATGTTGGAAATGAACATTAATAAGTTTAACAAATAATTAAACATTTATCAAATAGTTCATTAAAGTTCATCTTTTGGTTATTATTGTTGCCTCTAGTAATTATGTGTCTGATTTTTAATGTACAACACATTTTGGGTTCATTTTAAGCAAGAAAAGGCCGTTTTTAACAATGGTTGAGTTAAATAAAACTTGCCCCCAATCACTGGGTTTGTCCATTTTCAACCCAAACTGGGTTGTTTTTAACCCAGCATTTTTTTTTTTTTTTAGTGTATTTTGTATTTTCTCAAACCTGCAGGTCTCATTGTGAGCACTAGATGGCGCTGTTGTACAGAAGAATCTCATACAGTATTTCAGAGCTTGTGTTCAGTGATTGACTTCTGAAAATACATGCTTTTGTTTTTGTGTCTGTCGCTTCAGCAGAAACACCTGCATATGAAGTAAAAATAAATTAATAAAATTCTTAATGTTTGTTCAGGCGTTTTCTGTGATGTGTGCTTTTCTGTTTTGACTCTTGTCAAGTTGAGTTAACTTATTTATGTAGACTTTATTTAAATAGTCTTTTTCATTAATTGATTTAGCCTTAGTCTAAAAATATTTAAATATATTATAAAAATGACATAGAGGTGAACAATTTCATCATTATTCACTTCATTGTGTGAAAATGTTTACGTTCATTATGAATAAAATTTGTTTACCAAGCAAAGGTAAATATCAGTTTTGAACATGTTTAAAAATAATGATCTTTGTGCAAAAAGTGTGGAAATATATTTAGAATTGATACATTAGCTGAAATTAGCAACAGCAAGACTAGAGAGTTTATCAAATAAATGCTGTTCTTTTGAACTTTCTATTCATCAAAGAATCCTGAAAAATAAAATGTATGACGGTTTCCTCAAACATATGAATTGATAAAAATCAGAAATGTTTCTTGAGCAGCAAATCATCATATCAGAATGATTTCTGAAGGATCATGTGACACTGAAGACTGGAGTAATGATGCTGAAAATCACAGGAATAAATTACACTTTACTATATATTCACATAGAAAACAGCTGATTTACACTGGAATAATATTTCACTGTTTTACTGTATTTCTGATCAATTAAATGCAGCTTTGGTGAGCAGAAGAAACTTTTTCAGAAACATCAAAAATCTCAATGATTCCAGTCTTGTGTGTCTGGTGGTGTATGTTGTACTGAATAAATAGACTATACATGGGTTTCAAAGACGTCACTTCCGCTATGCCCACCGCCATATTTGGGACCGGTCACAGCTGCGCGCCCTGTTTAAGTCTATGGTGACAGCAGCTACAACTACCAGAGGAAGGCCAACAAAACGCTCTCAGAAGGTTCACAACAAGTTTATAATATATCTTGGATATGTGGTGCTGTTAGCCGTTTCAACAGTCGTCAGAACTTCAAATTTATTTGATTTATTTGAAAATATTATGAATTCTAGTTGCTGTGTTTCGGCGTGTTACAGGATGAACAAATTCACGACACCAGCTGACTACATTACTTAGTTCAAGTACATGCGTGCATGATTTTGTGCAAATATAAGTTGTAATTTTATGTATAGCTTGTATAAATATATATGAATTACCATAGGATGTGTCCTGTTGAGTTAATTAACCTTCTAGCAAAGCGCTTCAGTTTACGGGTGTTCATTCAGCGCGCGCAGCTCAAATAATACTGTTATCAAAATGAATCTGTTATTGATGTTATTGTATACAAAAAAAAATCTGTTATTGTTCATGATCCTTATTATTAATCAAACTATGTGTTGATGAAAATAATACTAGAATATAAGAGCTAGTTATTAAAAATAATGCATTCATTTTCTAAAAGAAATATTAAAGTTAATAATACTGTGTAGTAACGTTAAACATTTTAATGACTTAATCATTGCTGTTTGAGCTGCGCACGCTGAAGCTGAAGAGAATAAAAAAACCATAAACTGAAAGTTAATTAACTTTCAACTTTTTAATTAATCAACGGAACACATCCTATATAAAATAATCCAGATATTAATACAAAATAAAAATATTACAACTAGTATTTGCACAAAATCACGCACAGATGAACTTGAAGTAACCTCATTGAAACTCCGAAACACAGCAAATAAGCCCAAATAATTCACAACGTTATTTTACAAGTATATACGATTATAATATCATGTATAAGAAGACAGTCCCAATCATATTAATGTTTTGTCTTACTTTTTGAGCGCTCGCACTGAAGCTATAGATGATCATCAGCTCTGTGGGTTATTTACCTCAACGAAACATCCTTTATGAGAATAATCAGATATTTATACTTAATAAAATTAATAAGTTTTATCTGTACAAAATGATGCGAATGCACAAGTGAAGTTTGAACAAGTTATGTAATCAATGTTTAACTCAGTCGACGCGCTCTTACCACAACAACACGCTGAAACAACAACACAGAGAATTCACAACATTTTATTACAATAGTGTCCTCGTTATAATGTTACGTAAATGACAGTCCCAGCAGTTATTAATGTTGTGCATTGCTGTTTGGCTGCCAGTGGTGTGGTCCCTTCTGAATGAAGCCAATAATTCTGCCGATCTAACTACTTTGGGATCAAATAAATTTGTAGTTCTGACGACTGTTGAAACGGCTAACAGCACCACATATCCAAGATATATTATAAATTTGTTGTGAACCTTCTGAAAGCGTTTCGTTGGCCTTCCTCTGGTAGTTGTAGCTGCTGTCACCATAGACTTAAACAGGGCGCGCAGCTGTGACCGGTCCCAAATATGGCGGCGATAGAATACAGTGACGTCACATGAAACCCATGTATATAAAGATGGAAATAATATTTGTTTTATTTAACCACAATGACATCAGCGGTTGAATTTTAAATATTTTTTGCTAATTATTATGTGGAAAAAATTCTTGGAAATATTTTAATTTAAAAGTTTTAGTTTAAAGTTCCTTCTTGTTCCTTTTTTTAAATAAATGAAACCAATCATTGTCTTCCAGGAAGTGACATCATTTTGGAGGGAAAGCAGCAGCACAAACACCAGTAAGTCAGTGGATTTAATGGATTCAGAGATGTTTTGTGTGTTAGTTTTAATAATATCAACATTTCAGTATGTTTAAAGCATATTAATCATGAGCTCATGCACCTGATAGTCTCTTAATGAACCTTCAGCTTATTAAAACATGATAGAGGAGTGTGTGATGATGACGGACAGCTGTCAGCCTGATTGAGTCAGATATCTTGAGTTGTTTGTTCCTGTTACAGTGATCTAGGATCGTTATCACGTTTTATTCATATGTGGATGGATCAGTCATTATGTTGACTTGATAAAGGGTAGGGATTTTGTGTGTCTTAATGCATTTGTAAAGCACTTTTCACAGTGTTTCAAAGCATCTTTACAGGAAAATATTGTTGTAATTTTCCATATGTCTGAATAAGAAAAGACTTTGTCAAAGTTTCTCTTGTCAAACTTTAGTTTTGTGTTTATTATTTGCCACTGTGACTGCTGAAAAAGACATTTAACATTTTGGAGAAGCAGTCCTTCACGAGGCCTTTTGTCATGATGTTAGCCTTCTAATGATGAATTAACCATTGAGTACACTGACATTCAGTATACTGATCTCAAGCTTGGGATGTTGAAAGTCTGACTAGCGAAAACATGAATGAATGTGCAGTGGATTAAAACAGCCCTTTCAGTATTTCTGTTTGGACTAGTAGTTATTTTTAACCCTTTCATATCCAGCTCTATTGCATTTGACAGCCGGATTGCATTTGAAAATGTGCTGTTATGGTATTAAAATTTGTGTGTTTTTTAGGTGTGTAACGGTGCAACACGTATTTGCTCCAAAAATACCATTTCTATTGACAGACTTGGATGTTGAACTGCTAATGCATCTGAAAATAGTGGAGGACACAGTTCTCCTAAACATGAGACATGCTTTATATTAACAGCCTCAAATGAACTCATAAGCGTACAGTTTAAACTGGCTTGCCTTCCTGGACTTATTATGCCCTTGTTCAAAGTCTTGATGTTGTTTTTGGGCTCCACTAGAACAGGTTGATTATTTTCCTCATATTCTCCATTGTTGCAGCTCCTCTCTTCCCAGTCTGTCAGTAACGCTCTGTTTAGTTCCTGTCTCTATGAAGCCCCGCCTTCTGAAAAGCACAATGTGCTCTGATTGGTCGGCTGGAGCAGTGTGTTGTGATTGGTGTTTGGGAAATGTCCCGCCCCTTACCATAACCACCAGTTTCAACACACTACTAATTAACTCAACCAGGCCCCGCCCCTTTATTCTGCGCATGAGTTATTTAAATGAGGAGTATTGTGAAGAAAACTCAAGACTACAATGGAGGCGTTTCATAACGTCCTCCGGCATGTGGAAGTATGGAGGTCATTATAGGTCCTTCACACTGAGGATTTGACTGGGACAGGTTTTCAGTGAGAGAACATGAAACAAAAGAAGTTTTGTTAAAAGAGCAGTGCAAGAATACAGTTAGAATTTAATCATGAATACAAGTGGTTGATCACAAGTGTCTGGCTTTCTCCCAGACTGTGTCCAGCGGAAATAGTTCCCAAGCCTTGTATGAATGCATCCTTCATGATGGTTTTCTTCATGGACAGATCCGCTCTTTCCCCGTGAACTCGTTATTAACCGGTCGAAAGGCGTGTTGGCGTGAAACCAGCATCTCTACAGCTGGACTCGCAGAGAACGGCATGTAGAAAACAACCGGAAGTGACAAGGAAAGAGAAAGATAGATTTATATAATAGCATTGTTGAGGTCATGTGACATCAGCCGATATCCATTCAAACTGTTCAACTTGAATCTTGAATGCTCTTGTTTAGAGGACTGTGAATGTTCAGGGCCTAAACTGTACTAATATAGTTTCTAAATAGTGTGTACAGTTAACAGTTTTACGAACATTAAACTGTGAGATAAGGGGTAAAACATGTCCTACACACAAAAGCCCTCTTTCTGTAAAAAAATAAATGAATCGAAATAAAAATACTTAAAAATTTGCCAAACAAAGTGTTTAAAAATGCAACAAATTCAAAAATATGCATTTAAATTGAAAAGCAGAGATCTCTAATATATCAAACAATAGAAAAAGTCTTGAATTATATTTTTCATAAATTAGTGCCTGTCAAAGTTGTGTCCTCACTTTGCATCAACTCCGTCATGATTTTTTTATAATTCTGAATAAATCAGGCAGTGTAATTACTTACTCTTTCCTGCTCATTGTGGATCTCACAGTAGGACACAGTCCTGGAAGTTTTTATATTTTTTTAATATTTTATACAAACAATGTTGAAGTCTCTGCGGTCACAGCTTTAACATGTCAACTCTGTCATCCTGTGGGCATTTTTGTCATTTTTTATGTTTATTAGGCAGCTACAACTGAGAAAGAAAAAAGTGCTCCACTGTGCAACACGTAGTTGTGGTATTTGTCAGCTCTGTTGGTATTTGTCATTGCCGTCAGTATTTGTCAACTCCGTCAGTATTTGTCAACACGTCAGTATTTGTCAACTCCGTCAGTATTTGTCAGCTCTGTCAGTATTTGTCAACTCTGTCAGTATTTGTCAACTCCGTCAGTATTTGTCAACACGTCAGTATTTGTCAACTCCGTCAGTATTTGTCAACATGTCAGTATTTGTCAACTCCGTCAGTATTTGTCAGCTCTGTTGGTATTTGTCAGTTCCATCAGTATTTGTCAGCTCTGTTGGTATTTGTCAGCTCCATCAGTATTTGTCAGCTCTGTCAGTATTTGTCAACTCCGTCAGTATTTGTCAACACGTCAGTATTTGTCAACTCTGTCAGTATTTGTCAGCTCTGTTGGTATTTGTCAGTTCCGTCAGTTCCGTCAGTATTTGTCAGCTCCGTCAGTATTTGTCAGCTCCATCAGTATTTGTCAGTTCCGTCAGTATTTGTCAACTCCGTCAGTATTTGTCAGCTCTGTTGGTATTTGTCAGCTCTGTTGGTATTTGTCAGTTCCGTCAGTTCCATCAGTATTTGTCAGCTCCGTCAGTATTTGTCAACATGTCAGTATTTGTCAACTCCGTCAGTATTTGTCAGCTCTGTTGGTATTTGTCAGTTCCATCAGTATTTGTCAGTTCCGTCAGTATTTGTCAGCTCCATCAGTATTTGTCAGTTCCGTCAGTATTTGTCAACTCCGTCAGTATTTGTCAGCTCTGTTGGTATTTGTCAGCTCTGTTGGTATTTGTCAGTTCCGTCAGTTCCATCAGTATTTGTCAGCTCCGTCAGTATTTGTCAACATGTCAGTATTTGTCAACTCCATCAGTATTTGTCAGCTCTGTCAGTATTTGTCAACTCCGTCAGTATTTGTCAACACGTCAGTATTTGTCAACTCTGTCAGTATTTGTCAGCTCTGTTGGTATTTGTCAGTTCCGTCAGTATTTGTCAGTTCCGTCAGTATTTGTCAGCTCCATCAGTATTTGTCAGTTTTGTCAGTATTTGTCAACTCCGTCAGTATTTGTCAGCTCTGTTGGTATTTGTCAGCTCTGTTGGTATTTGTCAGTTCCGTCAGTTCCGTCAGTATTTGTCAGCTCCGTCAGTATTTGTCAACACGTCAGTATTTGTCAACTCTGTCAGTATTTGTCAGCTCTGTTGGTATTTGTCAGTTCCGTCAGTTCCGTCAGTATTTGTCAGTTCCGTCAGTATTTGTCAGCTCCATCAGTATTTGTCAGTTTTGTCAGTATTTGTCAACTCCGTCAGTATTTGTCAGCTCTGTTGGTATTTGTCAGCTCTGTTGGTATTTGTCAGTTCCGTCAGTTCCGTCAGTATTTGTCAGCTCCGTCAGTATTTGTCAACACGTCAGTATTTGTCAGTTCCGTCAGTATTTGTCAACACGTCAGTATTTGTCATTGCCATCAGTTTGTCATTGCCGTCAGTATTTGTCAGCTCCATCAGTATTTGTCAGCTTCGTCAGTATTTGTCAACACGTCAGTATTTGTCATTGCCATCAGTTTGTCAGCTCAGTCAGTATGTCAGCTCCGTCAGTATTTGTCAGTTCTGTCAGTATTTGTCAGCTCCGTCAGTATTTGTCAGCTCCGTCAGTATTTGTCATTGCCATCAGTTTGTCATTGCCGTCAGTATTTGTCAACATGTCAGTATTTGTCATTGCTCTCAGTATTTGTCAACATGTCAGTATTTGTCATTGCTCTCAGTATTTGTCAGCTCTGTTGGTATTTGTCATTGCCGTCAGTATTTGTCAACTCCGTCAGTATTTGTCAACTCCGTCAGTATTTGTCAACTCCGTCAGTATTTGTCAACACGTCAGTATTTGTCAACACGTCAGTATTTGTCAACTCCGTCAGTATTTGTCAACATGTCAGTATTTGTCATTGCCATCAGTTTGTCATTGCCGTCAGTATTTGTCAGCTCCGTCAGTATTTGTCATTGCCATCAGTTTGTCATTGCCGTCAGTATTTGTCAGCTCCGTCAGTATTTGTCATTGCCATCAGTTTGTCATTGCTCTCAGTATTTGTCAACATGTCAGTATTTGTCAGCTCCATCAGTATTTGTCAACACGTCAGTATTTGTCATTGCCATCAGTTTGTCATTGCCGTCAGTATTTGTCAGCTCCGTCAGTATTTGTCATTGCCATCAGTTTGTCATTGCCGTCAGTATTTGTCAGCTCCGTCAGTATTTGTCATTGCTCTCAGTATTTGTCAGCTCCATCAGTATTTGTCAGCTTCGTCAGTATTTGTCAACACGTCAGTATTTGTCATTGCCATCAGTTTGTCATTGCTCTCAGTATTTGTCAACATGTCAGTATTTGTCATTGCTCTCAGTATTTGTCAGCTCCATCAGTATTTGTCAGCTTCGTCAGTATTTGTCAACACGTCAGTATTTGTCATTGCCATCAGTTTGTCAGCTCAGTCAGTATGTGTCAGCTCCGTCAGTATTTGTCAGTTCTGTCAGTATTTGTCAACTCCGTCAGTATTTGTCAGCTCCGTCAGTATTTGTCAGCTCCGTCAGTATTTGTCATTGCCATCAGTTTGTCATTGCCGTCAGTATTTGTCAGCTCCGTCAGTATTTGTCATTGCCATCAGTTTGTCATTGCTCTCAGTATTTGTCAACATGTCAGTATTTGTCATTGCTCTCAGTATTTGTCAGCTCCATCAGTATTTGTCAACACGTCAGTATTTGTCAGCTCCGTCAGTATTTGTCAGTTCTGTCAGTATGTGTCAGCTCCGTCAGTATTTGTCAGTTCTGTCAGTATTTGTCAACTCCGTCAGTATTTGTCAACTCCATCATTATTTGTCATTGCCGTCAGTTTGTCAGCTCCGTCAGTATTTGTCAGCTCCGTCAGTATTTGTGAGTTCCGTTAGTATTTGTCATTGCCGTCAGTATTTGTCAACTCCATCAGTATTTATCAGTTCCGTCAGTATTTGTCAACTCCGTCGGTATTTGTCAACTCTGTTGGTATTTGTCAACTCTGTCGGTATTTGTCAACTCCGTCGGTATTTGTCAACTCCGTCAGTATTTGTCATTGCCGTCAGTTTGTCAGCTCCGTCAGTGTTTGTCAGCTCCGTCAGTATTTGTCAGCTCCGTCAGTATTTGTCAGTTCTGTCAGTATTTGTCATTGTCGTCAGTATTTGTGAGTTCCGTCAGTATTTGTCATTGCCGTCAGTATTTGTCAACTCCGTCAGTATTTGTCAACTCCGTCAGTATTTGTCATTGCCGTCAGTATTTGTCATTGCCGTCAGTATTTGTCAACTCCGTCAGTATTTGTCAACTCCGTCAGTATTTGTCATTGCCGTCAGTATTTGTCAACACGTCAGTATTTGTCAGCTCTGTTGGTATTTGTCAACTCCGTCGGTATTTGTCATTGCCGTCAGTATTTGTCAACTCCGTCAGTATTTGTCAACACGTCAGTATTTGTCAGGTCTGTTGGTATTTGTCAGCTCCGTCGGTATTTGTCAACTCCGTCGGTATTTGTCAACTCCGTCGGTATTTGTCAACTCCGTCAGTATTTGTCATTGCCGTCAGTATTTGTCAACTTCGTCAGTATTTGTCAACTCCGTCAGTATCATCATATCATTTAGTTTATTTCCACTACATCTGTACGTTTACATATACACATATACACACATGCACATATAGCACAAATTATACATATATGCATATACATACGTACATACATATATACACATACCTACATACACATATACATAAATGCATGAATGCATGCGTGCCCATATATTCCCACACATACATATAGCAAGCACCTACCACGCATGTACATACATGTGCACGCACGTACACACATCTGCCTACGTAGGTATTCAACATTAACATGTGCATAAGTGCAGATATTATTTCTGACACTGTGGAAAATGGACATCCTAAAAAGCTATGCATCTTATGGCCGGGGTCCATCACCAAGTGTAAACAAAACAGATGGTTTGGCAGATTTTAGATACTTTAAGTTGAAATAATAATATAATAGTAGAATAATGATAACAATAATAAAAAAAAAGTAAATACATAAAAGTAAATGTAATATAAAGGGTCATAATTTTTATGTAGGTCTAGTACAGTAATATGAATATGCAGTTACTCATCATTACATCATGTAGGCACTGCATACTTCCCTGCCACATGTACAAGGAGAAATACAATAAAGGTAAGACCTCAGCCGCGATATCAGTCGTTACTATAATTTTCCAGCAGCTTACATTTTAAATTTCTTTTAAATATGGATAGTGAGGCAGACAATTTAATATCATTGTCTAACTCATTCCATATTTGTGGTCCTCTATAGCAGACACTGAAACTAGTACATTTTAAATTCCTGATTTTCCCTTATAAAAGAGACCTTTTCCTTGTATCATGTTGGTGCGAAGATGAGTATAGTGGAATAAGTTCACAAATTTGTGAACAACACTATACATTATACAAGCATTATGATAGAAGTTACTTTCAGTATTTGTCATTGCCGTCAGTATTTGTCAGCTCCGTCAGTATTTGTGAGTTCCGTCAGTATTTGTCAACTCCATCAGTATTTGTCAGCTCTGTCAGTATTTGTCAGCGCCGTCAGTATTTGTCAGCTCCGTCAGCATTTGTCAACACGTCAGTATTTGTCAATTCTGTCAGTATTTGTCATTGCCGTCAGTATTTGTCAGCTCTGTTAGTATTTGTCAACATGTTAGTATTTGTCATTGCTCTCAGTATTTGTCATTGACGTCAGTATTTGTCAGCTCTGTCAGTATTTGTCAGCGCCGTCAGTATTTGTCAACACGTCAGTATTTGTCAGCTCTGTCGGTATTTGTCATTGCCGTCAGTATTTGTCAACTCCGTCAGTATTTGTCAGTTCCGTCAGTATTTGTCAGCTCTGTCAGTATTTGTCAGTCCCGTTAGTATTTGTCATTGCCGTCAGTATTTGTGAGTTCCGTCAGTATTTGTCATTGCCGTCAGTATTTGTCAGCTCTGTCAGTATTTGTCAGTTCCGTCAGTATTTGTCATTGCTGTCAGTATTTGTCATTGCCGTCAGTATTTGTGAGTCCCGTTAGTATTTGTCATTGCCGTCAGTATTTGTGAGTTCCGTCAGTATTTGTCATTGCCGTCAGTATTTGTCAGCTCTGTCAGTATTTGTCAGTTCCGTCAGTATTTGTCATTGCTGTCAGTATTTGTCATTGCCGTCAGTATTTGTCAGCTCTGTTAGTATTTGTCAACTCCGTCAGTATTTGTCAGCTCCATCAGTATTTGTCAACTCCGTCAAAATTTGTCAACACCGTCAGTGTTTGTCAACTCTGTTAGTATTTGTCAGTTCCGTCAGTATTTGTCAATTTATCTGTCAACTCCGTCAGTATTTGTCAACTCGTCAGTATTTGTCAATTTATCTGTCAACTCCGTCAGTATTTGTCAACTCCGTCAGTATTTGTCAATTTATCTGTCAACTCCGTCAGTATTTGTCAGCTCCATCAGCATTTGTCAGCTCCTTTAGTATTTGTCAATTTCTGTCAACTCTGTCAGTCTTTGTCAACTCCGTCAGTATTTGTCAATTTATCTGTCAACTCCGTCAGTATTTGTCAACTCCGTTAATATTTGTCAATTTATCTGTCAACTCCATCAGTATTTGTCAGCTCCGTCAGCATTTGTCAACTCCTTTAGTATTTGTCAATTTCTGTCAACTCCGTCAGTATTTGTCATCTCCGTCAGTGTTTGTCAGCTCCTTCAGTATTTGTCAACTCCATCAGTATTTGTCAATTTATCTATCAACTCCGTCAGTATTTGTCAACTCCGTCAGTATTTGTCAATTTATCTGTCAACTCCGTCAGTATTTGTCAACTCCGTCAGTATTTGTCAACTCCGTCAGTATTTGTCAAAACGTCAGTATTTGTCAACTCCGTCAGTGTTTGTCAGCTCCTTCAGTATTTGTCAACTCTGTTAGTATTTGTCAATTTCTGTCAACTCTGTCAGTATTTGTCAATTTATCTGTCAACTCCGTCAGTATTTGTCAACTCCATTAGTATTTGTCAATTTCTGTCAACTCTGTCAGTATTTGTCAACTCTGTCAGTATTTGTCAATTTATCTGTCGACTCCGTCAGTATTTGTCAAAACGTCAGTATTTGTCAATTTATCTGTCAACTCCGTCAGTATTTGTCAACTCCGTCAGTATTTGTCAATTCCATCAGTATTTGTCAGTTCCGTCAGTATTTGTCATTGCCGTCAGTATTTGTCAACTCTGTCAGCATTTGTCAATACGTCAGTATTTGTCAACTCTGTCAGTGTTTGTCATTGCCGTCAGTATTTGTCAGCTCTGTTGGTATTTGTCAGCTCAGTCAGTATTTGTCAACTCTGTCAGCTTTTGACAATACGTCAGTATTTGTCAACTCTGTCAGCTTTTGACAATACGTCAGTATTTGTCAACTCTGTCAGTATTTGTCAACTCTGTCAGTATTTGTCATTGCCGTCAGTATTTGTCAACTCCGTCGGTATTTGTCAGCTCTGTTGGTATTTGTCAACTCTGTCAGTATTTGTCAACTCTGTCAGTATTTGTCATTGCCGTCAGTATTTGTCAACTCCGTCGGTATTTGTCAGCTCTGTTGGTATTTGTCAACTCTGTCAGTATTTGTCATTGCCGTCAGTATTTGTGAGTTCCGTCAGTATTTGTGAGTTCCGTCAGTATTTGTCATTGCCGTCAGTATTTGTCAACTCCGTCAGTATTTGTCAGCTCTGTCAGTATTTGTCAGTTCCGTCAGTATTTGTCATTGCCGTCAGTATTTGTCATTGCCGTCAGTATTTGTGAGTTCCGTCAGTATTTGTCATTGCCGTCAGTATTTGTCAGCTCTGTTAGTATTTGTCAACTCCGTCAGTATTTGTCAGCTCCATCAGTATTTGTCAACTCCATTAGTATTTGTCAATTTATCTGTCAACTCCGTCAAAATTTGTCAACACCGTCAGTGTTTGTCAACTCTGTTAGTATTTGTCAGTTCCGTCAGTATTTGTCAATTTATGTCAACTCCGTCAGTATTTGTCAACTCGTCAGTATTTGTCAATTTATCTGTCAACTCCGTCAGTATTTGTCAACTCCGTCAGTATTTGTCAATTTATCTGTCAACTCCGTCAGTATTTGTCAGCTCCATCAGCATTTGTCAGCTCCTTTAGTATTTGTCAATTTCTGTCAACTCTGTCAGTCTTTGTCAACTCCGTCAGTATTTGTCAATTTATCTGTCAACTCCGTCAGTATTTGTCAACTCCGTTAATATTTGTCAATTTATCTGTCAACTCCATCAGTATTTGTCAGCTCCGTCAGCATTTGTCAACTCCTTTAGTATTTGTCAATTTCTGTCAACTCCGTCAGTATTTGTCATCTCCGTCAGTGTTTGTCAGCTCCTTCAGTATTTGTCAACTCCATCAGTATTTGTCAATTTATCTATCAACTCCGTCAGTATTTGTCAACTCCGTCAGTATTTGTCAATTTATCTGTCAACTCCGTCAGTATTTGTCAACTCCGTCAGTATTTGTAAACTCCGTCAGTATTTGTAAACTCCGTCAGTATTTGTCAAAACGTCAGTATTTGTCAACTCCGTCAGTGTTTGTCAGCTCCTTCAGTATTTGTCAACTCTGTTAGTATTTGTCAATTTCTGTCAACTCTGTCAGTATTTGTCAATTTATCTGTCAACTCCGTCAGTATTTGTCAACTCCATTAGTATTTGTCAATTTCTGTCAACTCTGTCAGTATTTGTCAACTCTGTCAGTATTTGTCAATTTATCTGTCGACTCCGTCAGTATTTGTCAAAACGTCAGTATTTGTCAATTTATCTGTCAACTCCGTCAGTATTTGTCAACTCCGTCAGTATTTGTCAAAACGTCAGTATTTGTCAAAACGTCAGTATTTGTCAAAACGTCAGTATTTGTCAACTCCGTCAGTATTTGTCAACTCCGTCAGTATTTGTCAAAACGTCAGTATTTGTCAACTCCGTCAGTATTTGTCAACTCCATCAGTATTTGTCAGCTCCGTCAGCATTTGTCAACTCCGTCAGTATTTGTCAACTCCGTCAGTATTTGTCAGCTCCGTCAGCATTTGTCAACTCCGTCAGTATTTGTCAACTCCATCAGTATTTGTCAGCTCCGTCAGCATTTGTCAACTCCGTCAGTATTTGTCAACTCCATCAGTATTTGTCAACTCCGTCAGTATTTGTCAACTCCATCAGTATTTGTCAGCTCCGTCAGCATTTGTCAACTCCTTTAGTATTTGTCAATTTCTGTCAACTCCGTCAGTATTTGTCATAACGTCAGTATTTGTCAACTCCGTCAGTGTTTGTCAGCTCCGTCAGTATTTGTCAACTCCATTAGTATTTGTCAATTTATCGGTCAACTCCGTCAGTATTTGTCAACTCCGTCAGTATTTGTCAACTCCATCAGTATTTGTCAGCTCCGTCAGCATTTGTCAACTCCGTCAGTATTTGTCAACTCCATCAGTATTTGTCAGCTCCGTCAGTATTTGTCAGCTCCGTCAGCATTTGTCAACTCCGTCAGTATTTGTCAACTCCATCAGTATTTGTCAACTCCGTCAGTATTTGTCAACTCCATCAGTATTTGTCAGCTCCGTCAGCATTTGTCAACTCCTTTAGTATTTGTCAATTTCTGTCAACTCCGTCAGTATTTGTCATAACGTCAGTATTTGTCAACTCCGTCAGTGTTTGTCAGCTCCGTCAGTATTTGTCAACTCCATTAGTATTTGTCAATTTATCTGTCAACTCCGTCAGTATTTGTCAACTCCGTCAGTATTTGTCAACTCCATCAGTATTTGTCAGCTACGTCAGCATTTGTCAACTCCGTCAGTATTTGTCAACTCCGTCAGTATTTTTTTCAATTTATCTGTCATCTCCATCAGTATTTGTCAGCTCCGTCAGCATTTGTCAACTCCTTTAGTATTTGTCAATTTCTGTCAACTCCGTCAGTATTTGTCATAACGTCAGTATTTGTCAACTCCGTCAGTGTTTGTCAGCTCCGTCAGCATTTGTCAACTCCGTCAGTATTTTTCAACTCCATCAGTATTTGTCTGCTCCGTCAGCATTTGTCAACTCCTTTAGTATTTGTCAATTTCTGTCAACTCCGTCAGTATTTGTCATAACGTCAGTATTTGTCAACTCCGTCAGTGTTTGTCAGCTCCGTCAGTATTTGTCAACTCCGTTAGTATTTGTCAATTTATCTGTCAACTCCATCAGTGAATAAATGTATGTTTTCAGAAGAACCTGTTCCCTTACATGACTCATTAGCTGAAACCTTTATCTACAAATACATTAGTTTAAAAGTAATGTATTATTAAATAATAAAAACTAACTTCTAAAACATGTTTTGTCCCTTATCTCAAGAATCAGTTATTCACATTTCACGTTATTTCTGAATGTTTAAATGTCCAGTGCAAATTTTAAGGGAATATATTCCATTGTAGGCCTATCATTCTTCAAACATTGCGGGAACGTTACTTTTGAATGTTCTCTGAACGTTCTGAAACAAGTAAAAACCTTTAAAAAAAAATGTCACCATAAAGGATGTATAAATAGTGTTTTTGTGCAAACGTTTTGAGAACATTATTAAAGACCAGATGAACATTAATAGAATGTTACTGAAATAATGTGTGTTCATAACTTTGATAGAACGTTTCTGTTATTCGGACAGAAGCTCAAAAAGACGAGGATGGTGAACAAGCAGAAAGAGATAAAGGGGTTCAGACCCAATTCAATTCGCAAATCGCTTTATTTAAATATTCCCTCATGGTATTCCCTGCAAATTGTGGATAAGCAGTTGTTCCTTCCGTTGTACTGGAATAAAGTAAAAAGGAGCACGTTCGGGACGTTCTGATGACGTATCACGCACGTTGTCCGCGGTAAAATCGCTTTTTCTCCCAGTCACAACCGGCAAACAGTCGGGAGAAACTCTGAAGTGAAGTTCCAGCTCTGAGGAGATCTGACTGACAGCTGCAGGTTCACGCGCATCACTGCGCCTCTGCCACGCGCGATGGTTTCTGCTGTTTTTACTCCCATATAGAGTGTCTGGAGGATTCGGCGCGAGTTTCTTCATTGATCCACTCCATGACGAGGATCTACCGCGGAATAAAGCAACACATTTCACCGGAGCTCGTGATGTTCGCCGCTCTGTGCGCGCTCTTGGTTCTGCGCGTGTCGGTCGCAGCGGATCTGAGCGCGCTGAACTGCAGTCAGGTGAAAGACGCGTTCACTGCTCTGGGATTCAGTCCTGACAGTGTTCCCACCGAGGAAACATCAGGTACAAGTTTAGTAAACATAGTGATTAAATAGGGGAGACAGGGGCATACACAAACAGTTTTCATTTTGATTAATATAATATGAATTCTGTTCTCCAGGCTAAGTTTACAGTATCATATTTAAGTGAATACAATAAAACCACATACAAAGTGAACACAATGAAAGCTGTGTGAGTGATTTACATGTCTGAAAAACATTGCATTTTCAGTTGGCTTTGGCTTTTTCATGAATGATCTTGTTTACATTAAACTGAAAAGCCCAATCATTTGTGACAACTTACCCCGTACAGTGTGGCATATTGACATGTTAGTGGAAATGAATGATCTGTAGCTCGTTAGTAGCTTATGTAGATGGTGTTAACCCAAATATCTGTTGCAGTTCAGAGACCATGTCAACTCTTGAGAGTTTGACATCTCCATTGTTTGTAGTTGAAAACCTATTGGTAATAATGATAATTGACAACTCTGTTGTTTAACTCTTGTTGTTTTAGAATGATAAACCAAATACTGAGGGACGGACGATGCCACACAAAAACATGTTTTGAAAGTAGAGATTTTAAAGCTTTCTCCATTCACAAACACAAAAAGTGTTTGTTAATGCTGCATTTCAGTTTCGGGTTTATTTGAGTAACTACAAGTAACTGAAATACTGAGAAACGTAAGTCCAATCACTAGAGATGGACCAATAACTGCTAACCGGTAATAATTAAAATCTCCTCTCTCTATAACACATTTTTGACCCTGTAAACTGCTGGTGAGATTTGCTTTGAGTTAGAGTTTAGCTTCAGCGATCTTGTTTGAATCATTGAGACCTAAAGGGAATAATGTCATTATTTTATAATGCCGTGGCACACTCGTAACACCAGCGTTTAGGATATGAGCAAGGCCTTTATTCATGACTCATGGCTTTAATTGTTGGTTTGTTTTAAAAATAATAATCTCAAGGTTGTCTCCTGGTAAAAGTTAAACCAAACCTTCACCGCCGCTTTAACATTATTATGTGGTTTGCGAGTTTGCAAGGATAAGTAATGGGTGATGGACCAGGAGTGTGTAAAGAGTGTGTAAAGAGTTTACATTGAGTGTGTAAGAGTTTATATCGAGTGTGTAAGGAGCGTGTAATGAGTGTGTAAGGAGTGTGTAATGAGTGTGTAAGGAGCGTGTAATGAGTGTGTAAGAGTTTACATTGAGTGTGTAAGAGTTTATGTCGAGTGTGTAAGGAGCGTGTAATGCGTGTGTAAGGAGTGTGTAATGAGTGTGTAAGGAGCGTGTAATGAGTGTGTAAGAGTTTACATTGAGTGTGTAAGAGTTTATGTCGAGTGTGTAAGGAGCGTGTAATGAGTGTGTAAGGAGTATGTAATGAGTGTGTAAGGAGCGTGTAATGAGTGTGTAAGAGTTTACATTGAGTGTGTAAGAGTTTATATCGAGTGTGTAAGGAGCGTGTAATGAGTGTGTAAGAGTTTACATTGAGTGTGTAAGAGTTTATATCGAGTGTGTAAGGAGCGTGTAATGAGTGTGTAAGGAGTGTGTAATGAGTGTGTAAGGAGCGTGTAATGAGTGTGTAAGAGTTTACATTGAGTGTGTAAGAGTTTATGTCGAGTGTGTAAGGAGCGTGTAATGAGTGTGTAAGGAGTATGTAATGAGTGTGTAAGGAGCGTGTAATGAGTGTGTAAGAGTTTACATTGAGTGTGTAAGAGTTTATATCGAGTGTGTAAGGAGCGTGTAATGAGTGTGTAAGAGTTTACATTGAGTGTGTAAGAGTTTATATTGAGTTTATATCGAGTGTGTAAGGAGCGTGTAATGAGTGTGTAAGGAGTGTGTAAGAGTGTGTAAGAGTTTACATTAAGTGTGTAAGAGTTTATATCGAGTGTGTAAGGAGCGTGTAATGAGTGTGTAAGAGTTTACATTGAGTGTGTAAGAGTTTATATTGAGTGTGTAAGGAGCGTGTAATGAGTGTGTAAGAGTTTACATTGAGTGTGTAAGAGTTTATATCGAGTGTGTAAGAGTTTATATTGAGTGTGTAAGGAGCGTGTAATGAGTGTGTAAGAGTTTACATTGAGTGTGTAAGAGTTTATATCGAGTGTGTAAGGAGCGTGTAATGAGTGTGTAAGAGTTTACATTGAGTGTGTAAGAGTTTATATTGAGTTTATATCGAGTGTGTAAGGAGCGTGTAATGAGTGTGTAAGGAGTGTGTAATGAGTGTGTAAGAGTTTACATTGAGTGTGTAAGAGTTTATATTGAGTGTGTAAGGAGCGTGTAATGAGTGTGTAAGAGTTTACATTGAGTGTGTAAGAGTTTATATCGAGTGTGTAAGAGTTTATATCGAGTGTGTAAGGAGCGTGTAATGAGTGTGTAAGAGTTTACATTGAGTGTGTAAGAGTTTATATCGAGTGTGTAAGGAGCGTGTAATGAGTGTGTAAGGAGTGTGTAAGGAGTGTGTAAGGAGCGTGTAATGAGTGTGTAAGAGTTTACATTGAGTGTGTAAGAGTTTATATTGAGTGTGTAAGGAGTGTGTAATGAGTGTGTAAGAGTTTACATTGAGTGTGTAAGAGTTTATATCGAGTGTGTAAGGAGCGTGTAATGAGTGTGTAAGGAGCGTGTAATGAGTGTGTAAGAGTTTACATTGAGTGTGTAAGAGTTTATATTGAGTGTGTAAGGAGCGTGTAATGAGTGTGTAAGAGTTTACATTGAGTGTGTAAGAGTTTATATCGAGTGTGTAAGGAGCGTGTAATGAGTGTGTAAGAGTTTACATTGAGTGTAAGAGTTTATATCGAGTGTGTAAGGAGAGTGTAATGAGGGTGCAAGGAGCGTGCAAGTTTATATAGAGTGTGTAAGGAGTGTAAGAGTTTACATTGAGTGTGTAATGAGTGTGTAAGAGTTTATATGGAGCGTGTAAGGAGCGTGTAAGGAGCGTGTAATGAGTGTGTAAGAGTTTACATTGAGTGTGTAATGAGGGTGTAGGAGTGTGCAAGAGTGTAAATGTGTGTAAGGAGCGTGTAAGGAGTTTAATGAATGTGTAAGAGTTTATATTGAGTGTGTAATCAGTGTGTAAGGAGCGTGTAAGAGTTCATATGGAGTGTGTAATCAGTGTGTAAGGAGAGTGCAAGGAGCATGTAAGGAGTGTGTAAAGAGTGTGCAAGGAGCATGTAAACTAAAGAGTGTAATGAAGGATCCTGTGATTTCTGTGACGCAGACGGAATTGCAGAATCAATCCAGGCATGAACATGGAATTTACAGTATTACACATTTAATGTCAGTTACAGTAAAACCTTATTTTTTTTTTTAAAGGAATCTCTCACAATTTCTCTTCCAAGTTTTAATTTTCACAGTAAACCTGTCGCAGGACACGTTGTTTGCCAAAAAAAAGGATTTATTAAATTTTCATTCAATTCCATTTTAAAAGTTTTATGCTGTGATTACCACCGTCTTTGATAAATAAATTTGCATTAAATCATAAAACAATTCATAGTGCCTATTGTAAAAATGGTCATAAATTATTAAATTGATAAAGTTTTATGAATTCAAATGTTTAATTCAAAAATTTTGTTGAATTCAAAAATTTTAATTAAACCATTAAAATGGAATCCAGAAAAATTAAAAAGGAAAATTTGGGACAAAATAAATGTATTTCATAGAGCCTTAGTGGTGTCGGCCGTGTGCACGACACATCTATGAAATATTCTTCATAATATTGCAGTAATAAAGTTTGCATATGATTAGTTTGCAATATTATTGCTTTGGTTAGTGCCATATTTTGCAAATCACCTTATCTGGATTTGCTGAGATCAGTCACGTCATGTATTGAGTGAAGCAGACATAATGAGCGTCAGGCAGCGATGACAGCTTGTGCTTGTGATGTTTACACTGTATGGATAATATGACAGTCTTGGAAAGTTTTGCACGTCGATCCGTCTATAAGCTTCACGATTGTGGCGTTGTAAAAGGCTGATCCAACTGGAGCTGCACAATCTGAAGTTACTCTGAGATTCTCCACACGTATATTTAAAGCGTGTGACGAGGCGTCCGTGACTCTCGCAGACGCTCAGAAGTGTTCCAGCTCTGAACACAGGATGATGTTTGGTGTGTGAATGTGTGCTGTGATTCTCAGAGGTCAAACCACAGACTGAATAACACTGTTGACATGATTCTGTGACCTCCTTGACTTCATGATCAGAGATTGGATTGCTGTTGACGGGTAAGAGGTTTGAGGTCAGAAGTGTGCAGTCTGACGAATCACTGACAGGAGAGTCCTTCATCAACGAGGTCGCTGTCTGACACTGTGTTATAGTCAACACTGACCCTGTTTGCCTTATTAATACACTTTCCTGCGCTTTTTCATGTTGAGTTTATCACTGAGCCAACGGACAAACATATACTGTCACGTATCTTCATGCAGATAAAACACACACAGCCTGAGGTGGTTTAATGCCGTTTCTGCTTTATGGCGGACATCACGTTTTTTGTTATTTCGAGCCTTAAATAGACATGGAAAGCTAAGAGGCCTTGGAGACAAGAAAACAAGCCCTTCTCCCTGATTGGCCAGAAATGGAAATGAAGGTCAAAAATGGGAGAAGAGCTTTTGAAGAAACTTCATGCAGTGAATTTCAATGAAAAAAATAAACTAAAAAAAAATCTAAATTTAAGTCCGTATGATATTTATTTTAATTTAATTTTTGCATTTTTATTTAATTTTAGTTTTATTTTAGCTTTATATATATTTTTTTAATTTTTACTTTTTCTTATTTTATTCATTTATTTATTTATTTTTAATCTTCTCAGTATAAATCATCCGCACTTGTTGTTCAGACATTCTGCCGCCTCACAGAAAATAAATAATAATAAAGGATTGTCATGACATGGGGGTGAATATGATGAACAAAAATGGTAATTGTTTTGTTGAACTATTCCTTTAAAATTCATTTGAAGTGTTGAATGATCGCTTTAGTCATCATTTCTAAATATGCAAATCCGAAACACAACAAAAATATGGGAATGACTGATCAATGAGTCTTTTCTGATCACAAAAGCTGCATTTATTTGATCAAAAATACAGTAAAATTGTAAATCAGTAAATCAGCTGTTTTCTATGTGAATATATAGTAAAGTGTAATTTATTCCTGTGATCAAAGCTGAATTTTCAGCATCATTACTCCAGTCTTCAGTGTCACATGATCCTTCAGAAATCATTCTAATATGATGATTTGATGCTCAAGAAACATTTATGATTATTATCAATTCATATTTTTGTGAAAACCGTAATACATTTTATTTTTCAGGATTCTTTGATGAATAGAAAGTTCAGTATTTATTTGAAACAGAATCTTTAGTAACATTATAAATGTCTTTACTGATGAATAAAAGCATTAATTTCTTTGAGCGTCAGTGACTCTGAAGCGTGTCTCTGGTCTGCAGGAGTGAATCTGCGTGTTTGCGCTCCTCAGAGATCCTGCTGTAACACAGAGATGGAGGAGATCTTCAGCCGCAGGAGCTCTCGTGACTTTGAGAAGCTGATGGAGGACACCAGCGAGGAGCTGAGGAACGCTTTTGTGAGCGGACATAAAAGGTTTGATGGTACGATTTGTTCTGTAACCTTCACTGATTGGATGGTGGAAATGTTTCAGTGCCCCAATCTGCATATGAATATTATCATGAAGATTATGATTGTAGACGGTGTCCATCAGTGACAGGAGAGAAACGCTGCACAGCTGTCGATAACTGTTATAACGTGGTGTCAAAATCAACCACTAGGGGCGCCGTGATATTTATTCTTGATATTTAATGATATTTAAGTTTTGGAGAAAGCTTAAAAACATTTAGGCTGTACTGATAATGTGAATCTCTGTCTGGACAAAGATGCTTGACTACTGAGTGCACGAGGATTATTAGTGCTAGATATACTTCCAGCAATATTATTCCTCAGATTACTCTGCTTAAATGAGAGAAAACAAGCAAAAATACCTCCAGACGTAACAAATGAGTCCATAAATGCCATTAAAGAACGACTCGAATCGTGTGTTTTCACAAAATAATCTTTTGTCTGGAAACGGTTCGTCACATAATGATCTGATAAACACAGTGGCTGTACTTGTTTATAAGAGCTTTGGTTCAGTTAGTCTATGTTTATTTGAGCTTAGAATGGAAAAAAATCCATCTTTTTATGAGGTGTTCTTGTTGCTTTGTATTTTTCAGCTTCAAAGAGCTCTACATGATCCCAGATGAGGAATAAGAGTCTTATCTAGAGAAACCATCGCTCATTTTCTAAAAAAATTAAAAATTATTCACTTTTTAACCACAAATGCTCGTCTTGCACTGCTCTGTGATGCTCCACGCATGACGTAATCATGTTGGAAAGATCACACGTGACGCATAAATAAGTACCGCGGTAGAGTGAAAAACTCCATCGCATTTTCTCCTCCAACTTCAAAATCGTCCGACATCGTTGTTTTACCTATTTTTGTAAAGGTTGTTTGACTTGGTCTTTGACGTTCTCTTTGTAAACACTGGATCGGTACTTCCTCCTACGTCACGCGTGACCTTTCCAACATGATTACGTCATGCGTGGAGCATCACAGAGCAGTGCAAGACGAGCATTTGTGGTTAAAAAGTATATAATGTTTATTTTTTTTAGAAAATGAGCGATGGTTTCTCTAGATTAGACTCTTATTCCTCGTCTGGGATCATGTAGAGCTCTTTGAAGCTGCACTGAAACTGACATTTGGACCTTCAACCCGTTGAACCCCAGTGAAGTCCACTATATGGAGAAAAATCCTGGAATGTTTTCCTCAAAAACCTTCATTTGTTGCTTTGACAGACTTCTTCCTGGAGCTGCTGGAGAACACGGAGCGCTCTCTGAACGAGATGTTCTTGCGCACTTACGGAAAGCCCTACCTGCAGAACGTCGAGGTCTTCCAGGGCCTTTTCTCCGAGCTGAAGCGATATTACACCGGCGGGAACGTCAATCTGGAGGAGATGCTGAACGACTTCTGGACGCGTCTCCTGGAGCGCATGTTCCAGCTGCTGAACTCCCAGTATCTCATCACTGAAGACTATCTGGAATGCATCAGCAAGTACATGGAGCAGCTTAAGCCCTTCGGAGACGTTCCCAAGAAGCTGAAGTCTCAGGTTACACGAGCGTTCATCGCAGCGCGCACGTTTGTCCAGGGCCTCGCGGTCGGACGGGACGTGGCCAACAGGGTGTCCGAGGTGAGCTGCTGCTCGAGAACATGTTCACTTGTGCTGCTTACTGTCCTGTGCATGTGATTCATGAGGGAAAACCAACCTGGGAAAACCAAATCATGTGGCACTGAAGACTGGAGTAATGATGCTGAAAATTCAGCTTTGATCACAGGAATAAATTACACTTTACTATATATTCACATAGAAAACAGCTGATTTACACTGGAATAAAATTTCACTATTTTTACTGTATTTTTGATCAAATAAATGGAGAAGAGACTCTTTCAGAAACATTAAAAAATCATAATTATTCCAATCGTTTAACCTGTAGTGGTGTTTGTATCTCCCTTCAGTTCTCGTGAACTGTGCGTTTATGTCTTTGCTGCCTCATAATTTTGGTTTTAAAGTTGTCTGAATTGAGAAACGCGTCTCATGATTATTGGCTGATGTGTCTCAGGTCAGCATGAGCCCGGCGTGTGTCGGCAGCTTCACCAGGATGCTGTACTGCTCTCAGTGTCGAGGTCTGTCCACGCTGAAGCCCTGCAGCGAATACTGTCTGGACGTGATGAAGGGCTGTGCGGCTGACCAGGCCGATCTGGACCCGGAGTGGAGCAGGTACATCGGTAAGAGCTGAAACACACCTGAAGCTTCAGGAATTATAGATGTCATGTCACCTTGTCACAGATGTCAGCGCTCACCGCGTCCTGGACACCAATATTTGAACGATTTATAAAAGATCAATCACTCTCTGGCAATTTGAGGTTTTGGAATGGAGATAATGTTACGATCATGATTTTCAGTTGTATTATGGTTGAAAACACAATATATCACACAGTATATCTAGCGTTTTAACACAGCGATTATTGGGATGTTTTAACCCAGCGATTGGGTCGTTTTAACGCAGCGATTGGGTCGTTTTAACGCAGCGATTGGGTCGTTTTAACATCGGGATTGGGTTGTTTTAGCCCCAGGTATTGGGTCGTTTTAGCCCAGGGATTGGGTCATTTTAGCCCAGCGATTGGGTCGTTTTAGCCCAGGGATTGGGTTGTTTTAACGCAGCGATTGGGTCATTTTAACGCAGCGATTATTGGGATGTTTTAACCCAGCGGTTGGGTCGTTTTAGCCCAGCGATTGGGTCGTTTTAGCCCAGGGATTGGGATGTTTTAACGCAGCGATTGGGTCGTTTTAACACAGGGATTGGGTTGTTTTAGCCCAGCGATTGGGTCGTTTTAGTCCAGCGATTGGGTCGTTTTAGCAGCGATTGGGTCGTTTTAACACCGGGATTGGGTCGTTTTAGCCCAGGTATTGGGTCATTTTAGCCCAGGGATTGGGTCATTTTAGCCCAGGGATTGGGTCATTTTAGCCCAGCGATTGGGTCGTTTTAGCCCAGGGATTGGGTTGTTTTAACGCAGCGATTGGGTCGTTTTAACGCAGCGATTGGGTCATTTTAAAGCAGCGATTATTGGGATGTTTTAACCCAGCGGTTGGGTCGTTTTAGCCCAGCGATTGGGTCGTTTTAGCCCAGGGATTGGGATGTTTTAACGCAGCGATTGGGTCGTTTTAACACAGGGATTGGGTTGTTTTAGCCCAGCGATTGGGTCGTTTTAGTCCAGCGATTGGGTCGTTTTAGCAGCGATTGGGTCGTTTTAACACCGGGATTGGGTTGTTTTAGCCCAGGGATTGGGTCGTTTTAGCCAGCGATTGGGTCGTTTTAGCCCAGGGATTGGGTTGTTTTAACGCAGCGATTGGGTCATTTTAACGCAGCGATTATTGGGATGTTTTAACCCAGCGATTGGGTCGTTTTAACGCAGCGATTGGGTCGTTTTAACGCAGCGATTGGGTCGTTTTAACATCGGGATTGGGTTGTTTTAGCCCCAGGTATTGGGTCGTTTTAGCCCAGGGATTGGGTCATTTTAGCCCAGCGATTGGGTCGTTTTAGCCCAGGGATTGGGTTGTTTTAACGCAGCGATTGGGTCATTTTAACGCAGCGATTATTGGGATGTTTTAACCCAGCGGTTGGGTCGTTTTAGCCCAGCGATTGGGTCGTTTTAGCCCAGGGATTGGGATGTTTTAACGCAGCGATTGGGTCGTTTTAACACAGGGATTGGGTTGTTTTAGCCCAGCGATTGGGTCGTTTTAGTCCAGCGATTGGGTCGTTTTAGCAGCGATTGGGTCGTTTTAACACCGGGATTGGGTCGTTTTAGCCCAGGTATTGGGTCGTTTTAGCCCAGGGATTGGGTCATTTTAGCCCAGGGATTGGGTCATTTTAGCCCAGCGATTGGGTCGTTTTAGCCCAGGGATTGGGTTGTTTTAACGCAGCGATTGGGTCGTTTTAACGCAGCGATTGGGTCATTTTAAAGCAGCGATTATTGGGATGTTTTAACCCAGCGGTTGGGTCGTTTTAGCCCAGCGATTGGGTCGTTTTAGCCCAGGGATTGGGATGTTTTAACGCAGCGATTGGGTCGTTTTAACACAGGGATTGGGTTGTTTTAGCCCAGCGATTGGGTCGTTTTAGTCCAGCGATTGGGTCGTTTTAGCAGCGATTGGGTCGTTTTAACACCGGGATTGGGTTGTTTTAGCCCAGGGATTGGGTCGTTTTAGCCCAGCGATTGGGTCGTTTTAGCCCAGGGATTGGGTTGTTTTAACGCAGCGATTGGGTCATTTTAACGCAGCGATTATTGGGATGTTTTAACCCAGCGGTTGGGTCGTTTTAGCCCAGCGATTGGGTCGTTTTAGCCCAGGGATTGGGATGTTTTAACGCAGCGATTGGGTCGTTTTAACACAGGGATTGGGTTGTTTTAGCCCAGCGATTGGGTCGTTTTAGTCCAGCGATTGGGTCGTTTTAGCAGCGATTGGGTCGTTTTAACACCGGGATTGGGTTGTTTTAGCCCAGGTATTGGGTCGTTTTAGCCCAGCGATTGGGTCGTTTTAGCCCAGGGATTGGGTTGTTTTAACCCAGCGATTGGGTCGTTTTAACGCAAATCCAGATCCAGAATCATTGTATCGAGAATCAATGTATTGTCCCAGCCCTAGTAATTATAATCCATTTTTCCCCTTATTTTTTTACAATACAGTTCAATTAATTAATCCATACATTTTCTAATTTTTTTAATAGAAAATAATTTTTCAATTAACCCCTTCATTGCTGTGAACTCTTTTCCAGCGTCATGGCTGATTTGTAGACTGAACCCCCAAAACGTCTGTATTTTTGTGTTTTTTGACCTCGAGGAGTTCAAGTGTAACTTTTTTTTAGAACCGTTTAACCTTTTCCAATCATGTCCATGTTTTGTGTGCGTCTGTTCACATAACACGTGCCACAAAAGTGTCAGCAAGTGTCATATCGTTCAGAGGAAGTACTTCAAAAGTGATCGTAGGGCAGCCCTCTTTAACTATCCTCCTCTCACAAATTAAGTGTCTGAAAGTGAAACTCCTACAAATGCATATGCAATAATGGCTTTAGTAACACATAAACACATTTTCTGTAGTGATCTAAAAACGGTGACATGATTGATTTTGTTTTGTGCGGTTGAGGTTATATGGATAAAGAAAAACATGATGATTCTGAAAAAATAACAGTGGTACGAGTTTGGAGCAACATGAGGCTGAATAAATAATGACAGAATATTAATTTTTGAGCTAAACTATTAACCCCATAAATGTGCCACACTTAAAAATAAAGGTTTTTTATTTGCATCGATGGATCCATGAAGAACCTTTAACATCCATAGAGCCACAAAAATTGGTCTTTATTGTGAAAAAGGTTCTTAAAAATGGTTAAATGTTGTTTGGGAAACACAGAAAGATTCTTCCATGGCATCGCTGTGAAAAATCCCTTTATTGTTTTTAAGAGTGTACGGTTTGAATTGGTAAATAGATTTTACTTTAGCATGTAACAGCTGCTGTGGCGCTCCTGCGAGGAATGTTTCTTTCCGGGTATTCCAGGCAGATTTTGGGCAGTGCTTCGGTTTGGCTGACATGGGCATTGTGGGACGTTTTTAACATCGCTTTCATAGAGCGGTCTGTGTTGAAATGACTTGGCTGGAAGGGGAAGTCCGGTTGAAGTCCTGGTGTAACCCTTCAGGACATGGAGTCATATCCAGTGGAATTATTCTCAAAACTGACCACCAGTTTGATAGAGTTCTTCTATAACCGAATGATCGGAGCTGCTGTCCAAGCTCTGTACTCTTGTCATCTGTTGGCTCATTTGTTTCATTCTTTTTGTCCTTGGGGAAATCTCAGCACACAAACGCAGCGAGAGGAGAGCGAGTGTCCCGAGCCGACAGAAATAGATCTTGAGCTTCCATTCACAGAACTCGAGTGATACGCTGAGTTTAAATTCAACACCAGTTATTCTCAGCAGTTTATCACAGATATCACAGATATGGTGAAAGCCCTAATAGTGAAGTCATTAAAACTAAAATAAAATTCGCACAGGATTTTGCTGAACTTTTGTATCATGTTCATCTTTTTCTTGTAATTCGTATTCCTGTTTATCCTTGTTGGTGTTTGGCAAACACGCAGATTACTCTTGCCCTTTCTGCAGTCCTTTGTTACCAAAGTGTAAACAGATCCTTATTGATTTTATTTGCTCATTTCTTTTTAATCGCATGATTTGTTTCATTAGGTAACAGGATCTAGCCACAACTTCACAATTCATGAAAATTCAAGCCTGAACATTTCCTGTGCCTGAGAAGAGCTGCTCATGAATAAGAGATTGTCCTGCTTTATTACAGGACAGACAGAACGACCCGAGAGTTTATCTGAAGATTAATGACATTCTCAAACTAACCTTCTATTGATATGTTCTTCAGAAAATACTTTATAGCCAGTCTCTGGTGTATTATTTAGTTATTTAGTAAATGTTTCTCGACTGGTGGGTAATGACCCGAGAGAAAAGAGGAAAACAAGTCAGCAGGAAAACAATGGTACATGTGAATATATATAATCATGCATAGTTAGAACAACAAAATAAATAGACTTATCTGCTTTTAAAAGAGAGGAATAAATCAATTACAGTTTGCTATATATTCACATAGAAAACAGCTCTTTTACATTGTAATAATATTTCAAAATGTTTTGATCAAGTACATGCAGCTTTGGTGATCAGAAGAGACTCTTTCGAAAACACTTTTGAGCAGTAGAACAAAAGTGAATCTTGCGTCTTTTCTGTTTAAACACTAGTGCACTTGTTTCTCAGGGTAATAGTTTGATTCTTTTTATATCTCTTAAACACAGTGTTTGGGTGATCTGAAGTGTTTTGGGTGATAAAAGCATGTTTCCTCCGCGACATTCATGACCCGTGTTTTCGCCTGCGGATTCAGTCACAGCTGTCTGCTTTGAGCCTGATCTCACAGACGGGGTTAAACAAATACTAACAAGTATTGAGAGAGCTGCTGGAGGATATGGCCGGAAACGCTTAATAGCTCACAGCTGCGCTCCGGGATAATGCTGGGCTCCTGCTTCAGTACCAACATAACATCATGTCATATAAATATTGCAGTCATTTTCTGTGTGCAGGAATATATTCATGCTGTTGTGGTGCTGCTGTTCTCAGACGGGGTTGCCAGTTTTTCTTTTCATAGACACTCAACTCAATTTAGGCTATTTTGGTATATTTTTAATCTTAGAATTAAAGAATAAAATCAGCTTTGTTTCTACAAAACAGAAAAAATCCAAAATTCATTAAATCTGTTATGCATTCTAAAAAAAATGTAATGCATTTTGTGAAACAAAAAGGTATCATACGAGAAGTATTCCTGTTCCGTAGGGGCAGGGAAGAGGAGAGGCGAGGATCCATAAAATTTATTCAAAAACACCAACAAAGATAATTCACACAGGGAGCAAGGAGGTAAATTACACACAGGAGTGAGATACACGTGGTTTCAAAGCAGCTTTACAGTGATCAGCAGGAAAATAATGATTCAACAATGCAAACAAGGTTCAATTCAGCTGTCAAGCAGCTCAAAGATCATCAGTTATTAAATTAGTTCAATTCATCTATAAAGCAGCTCTGGACAAAACAGTGATGTCATCGTCCAGTTCAGTTCTCATACAGTAACATCAGTACAGTCAGATCAATAATAGTGAATTAATGTTGAATATTATATGTCCCCGACTAAGCAAGCTAGAGGCGACAGTGGCAAGAAACCCAAACTCCATCAAGTGACAGAATGGCCGAGGATTCTGGTGTGGCGGTCATGAAGGCAGAGGACTCTGGCGTGGCGGCCATGAAGGCCGAGGACTCTGGCGTGGCGGTCATGAAGGCCGAGGACTCTGGCGTGGCGGTCATGAAGGCAGAGGACTATGGCGTGGCGGTCATGAAGGCCGAGGACTCTGGCGTGGCGGTCATGAAGGCCGAGGACTCTGGCGTGGCGGTCATGAAGGCCGAGGACTCTGGCGTGGCGGTCATGAAGGCCGAGGACTCTGGCGTGGCGGCCATGAAGGCAGAGGACTCCGGTGTGGCGGCCATGAAGGCCGAGGACTCTGGCGTGGCGGCCATGAAGGCAGAGGACTCCGGTGTGGCGGCCATGAAGGCAGAGGACTCTGGCGTGGCGGCCATGAAGGCCGAGGACTCTGGCGTGGCGGCCATGAAGGCCGAGGACTCTGGTGTGGCGGCCATGAAGGCAGAGGACTCTGGTGTGGTGGCCATGAAGGCCGAGGACTCTGGCGTGGCGGTCATGAAGGCAGAGGACTCTGGCGTGGCGGTCATGAAGGCTGTGGACTCTGGCGTGGCGGTCATGAAGGCAGAGGACTCTGGCGTGGCGGTCATGAAGGCCGAGGACTCTGGCGTGGCGGTCATGAAGGCCGAGGACTCTGGCGTGGCGGCCATGAAGGCCGAGGACTCTGGCGTGGCGGTCATGAAGGCCGAGGACTCTGGCGTGGCGGCCATGAAGGCCGAGGACTCTGGCGTGGCGGCCATGAAGGCAGAGGACTCCGGTGTGGCGGCCATGAAGGCAGAGGACTCTGGTGTGGCGGCTATGAAGGCCGAGGACTCTGGTGTGGCGGCTATGAAGGCCGAGGACTCTGGCGTGGCGGCTATGAAGGCCGAGGACTCTGGCGTGGCGGCCATGAAGGCAGAGGACTCTGGTGTGGCGGCTATGAAGGCCGAGGACTCCGGCGTGGCGGTCATGAAGGCCGAGGACTCTGGTGTGGCGGTCATGAAGGCCGAGGACTCCGGCGTGGCGGTCATGAAGGCCGAGGACTCTGGCGTGGCGGCCTGGCGTGGCGGCCATGAAGGCAGAGGACTCTGGTGTGGCGGTCATGAAGGCCGAGGACTCTGGCGTGGCGGTCATGAAGGCCGAGGACTCTGGCGTGGCGGTCATGAAGGCCGAGGACTCTGGCGTGGCGGCTATGAAGGCCGAGGACTCCGGCGTGGCGGTCATGAAGGCCGAGGACTCTGGCGTGGCGGCTATGAAGGCCGAGGACTCCGGCGTGGCGGTCATGAAGGCCGAGGACTCTGGTGTGGCGGTCATGAAGGCCGAGGACTCTGGCGTGGCGGTCATGAAGGCCGAGGACTCTGGCGTGGCGGCCATGAAGGCAGAGGACTCTGGCGTGGCGGCTATGAAGGCCGAGGACTCCGGCGTGGCGGTCATGAAGGCCGAGGACTCTGGTGTGGCGGTCATGAAGGCCGAGGACTCTGGCGTGGCGGTCATGAAGGCCGAGGACTCTGGCGTGGCGGCCATGAAGGCCGAGGACTCTGGCGTGGCGGCCATGAAGGCAGAGGACTCCGGTGTGGCGGCCATGAAGGCAGAGGACTCTGGTGTGGCGGCTATGAAGGCCGAGGACTCTGGTGTGGCGGCTATGAAGGCCGAGGACTCTGGCGTGGCGGCCATGAAGGCAGAGGACTCTGGTGTGGCGGCTATGAAGGCCGAGGACTCTGGTGTGGCGGCTATGAAGGCCGAGGACTCTGGTGTGGCGGCTATGAAGGCCGAGGACTCTGGCGTGGCGGCTATGAAGGCCGAGGACTCTGGCGTGGCGGCCATGAAGGCAGAGGACTCTGGTGTGGCGGCTATGAAGGCCGAGGACTCTGGTGTGGCGGTCATGAAGGCCGAGGACTCCGGCGTGGCGGTCATGAAGGCCGAGGACTCTGGTGTGGCGGTCATGAAGGCCGAGGACTCCGGCGTGGCGGTCATGAAGGCCGAGGACTCTGGCGTGGCGGCTATGAAGGCCGAGGACTCTGGCGTGGCGGCCATGAAGGCAGAGGACTCTGGTGTGGCGGCTATGAAGGCATGAAGGCGAGGACTCTGGTGTGGCGGCTATGAAGGCCGAGGACTCTGGTGTGGCGGTCATGAAGGCCGAGGACTCTGGCGTGGCGGGCATGAAGGCCGAGGACTCTGGCGTGGCGGCCATGAAGGCAGAGGACTCCGGTGTGGCGGCCATGAAGGCAGAGGACTCTGGCGTGGCGGCTATGAAGGCCGAGGACTCTGGCGTGGCGGCTATGAAGGCCGAGGACTCTGGCGTGGCGGCCATGAAGGCAGAGGACTCTGGTGTGGCGGCTATGAAGGCCGAGGACTCCGGCGTGGCGGTCATGAAGGCCGAGGACTCTGGCGTGGCGGCTATGAAGGCAGAGGACTCTGGCGTGGCGGCCATGAAGGCAGAGGACTCTGGCGTGGCGGCCATGAAGGCCGAGGACTCTGGCGTGGCGGCTATGAAGGCCGAGGACTCTGGCGTGGTGGTCATGAAGGCCGAGGACTCTGGCGTGGCAGCCATGAAGGCCGAGGACTCTGGCGTGGCGGCCATGAAGGCAGAGGACTCTGGTGTGGCGGCTATGAAGGCCGAGGACTCTAGTGTGGCGGTCATGAAGGCCGAGGACTCTGGCGTGGCGGCCATGAAGGCCGAGGACTCTGGCGTGGCGGCTATGAAGGCCGAGGACTCTGGCGTAGTGGTCATGAAGGCCGAGGACTTTGGCGTGGCAGCCATGAAGGCCGAGGACTCTGGCGTGGCGGCCATGAAGGCCGAGGACTCTGGCGTGGCGGCCATGAAGGCCGAGGACTCTGGCGTGGCGGCCATGAAGGATGAGGACTCTGGTGTGGCCACCACTGCGTGAGTACTGCGTTCCTCATTCATGACTGCCACAGTAAAAGCAGAGCTGCTCGGCCGCAATGCAATGATAATATACTATTCCAGAGCCCATTCCGGGATAGATTCCTTAAAAAAACAAGACTATTAAGACATCACAGAAAAAACAAGACAAGAGACAAGTCTTCATTCGTTCTCTGCTGGGGAAGTACAGACTTCACATGATATATCCATCTAGATTATTTCTATGATGTAACATTTCTTGAACATTTTCTTGACACTTTTTTTTTTTTTTTTGTTTACCCATTTGGAAACCATGGAAACATTCTTCAGGCTTAAGTGAAAGTTTCTGCAAAGGTGATAAGGAAATTCCTAATGGTTTTCTGTCCAATTGCTGTTTACTGCATCCCAGTGGAGCCGTATTGTCTGGCCAGTGTATTATTAAAGCAGTGTGATGCCAGCGCTCTGCTGCCCAGCTGCTGCGCCTCTCCACATCATGTTTGGAGGTTTCTGCGGCATTTGGGTCTTCAGACATGCAGTCCACGCCTGGGAAAATAGATGTTGACATGACAAAAATGTTTTCCTCCATCATATTTGTGGACAGATCTGTTGCCACACCCGTGTCAGCTGACATTAGGACGGCCTGTGAAAATATTAGAGGCATTACGTGCATCCATCCACTGAACACAATCGGCTTACTTTAATTAACTTGGAATTTGAAAAATATCTTCATGGTTGAGTAAAAACATCAAAATATAATAGCATTTTAAAGACCACGTTTGCATTCTTTTTTGCTTTTTTTTTTTTTTTTTAGAAATTATATTTTGTCTAAAAAGAAAATAGAGTGTATTTTAGGGACCAATTTTGCATTTTTTTTTTTTTTTGTTGAAATTGTTAACTGTTAACCAAATGCATTGCATTAACCCAAGACTGTGTCTTGACTCTGTCAGACACTATTAAATAACACCGAATCTCTCCATCTGTTTTGACAGATGCCATGTTGCTGGTGACGGAACGACTAGAGGGACCGTTCAACATCGAGTCTGTCATGGAGCCCATCGATGTGAAGATATCCGAAGCCATCATGAACATGCAGGAGAACAGCATGCAGCTCTCCTATCAGGTCTGTCCTCCACCCGCAGTTCATAGTCATCATGTCTCGAACAAGCAAGCCTAGAATTTAGCCATCTGTGGGCTTCACTGCACACAGGTCCAAAACCCGAACCCTGTCATCCCGCTTCCAGTCTTATTTTTAACAACATAGTTGCGGATGGTCAGAAATTTGTAGTTCACTGTTCAGGCACTAAAGCATCTCTGTGCGTTCTGACTCCGCCACTAATCACAGTTTCTGGAGAAGAAAAAATGGCAAAGTACGGTTAACTGGCAGGAGATGGCGTTATCCAGCGCCCGCACGGGATTTCGGTTTCGTGGAATAGTTAAAGGTGATGTGTGCAATTTTTCGGATGCTAAAATACTTTCACTTATGCCTTTTTTTTTTCTTCTTTGCATTTTTTTCTCTTCTCTAGATTTCTTCCTAATCTAGTTTAATAAATCTGGTATTGTATATTGTGATTATTGTTGGAATATAGTACCATAGTGAATTCTGTTCATGATGTTCCCCTCAATGCGTACGGTGGTTGCGGCTCTGATTTAGAGCCATGAAATAACATGTGGTCAAGAATGAATCTAACTTTAGGCATGATAGATCCAGCTAACTTGGACGTGACCATCTTGTTATCATTCGTCATTTTATTTTGGAGTGAGAATAGCGCTGGTCAGTGTTTGTCTTTCTCCGTTCAGCCGTATGCAGACAGACTCCTAGATCACGTCCTCTCCATGTAATTGCAGGTTTTCCAAGGTTGTGGCCAGCTGAAGCCTTCAGGAATGAGCCGGTCCGCCCGCGGCGTCCCTGACACGTTCAGCGGCCGCTTCAGCCCCTACAGCCCTGAGGAGCTTCCCACCGCCTCGGCCGGCAGTCGACTGGACCGCCTGGTAAGAGAGAAACACACTGGATCACACTGAAGCACCTGCGGGATGAACGGGCTTCGTTCCAAACCTGCTGCCTACATAGACATCATACTTCTTTTTAAAGAAATTAATACTTTTATTCATCAAGGATGCATTAAATTGATCAAAAGTGACAGTAAAGACATTTATAATGTTGGAAAAGATTTCAAATAAATGCTGAACTTTCAAAGAATCCTGTAAAATAAAATGTATGACGGTTTCCACAAAAATCTAAACTGTTTTCAACATTGATAATAATCATAAATGTTTCTTGAGCATCAAATCATCGTATCAGAATGATTTCTGAAGGATCATGTGACACTGAAGACTGGAGTAATGATGCTGAAAATTCAGCTTTGATCACAGGAATAAAATATAGCTGCGAGCAGCAGTTATCGGGGTTCAAGCGCTATAAGGCCTTTAAGCACATGCATAAAAAGATATAATGTTTTAATTAGCAAGCTTTAACAGGGAATTTACCATAGGAAATATATGGTTTTTAAAGCTTTTTAACAGTTATTGAGGTTGAGCTAAAATCTAGGACTAGTTCACCAAAGTTGGTTTTTGAAATAATCTCCAATATTTAACGAACGATCCGGTGTACAGCGACGGTCCTAGAGGCAAAGTTGCTCAGAATGAGGAGTTCTACGAATATCGTGGGCGTGTGTGAAAAAACGTGTGATTACAAAATCCTTTACGCACGTGAAAAACACGTTGGGCGATTTCTTTTGAATTTCTCACAGGCCTCTAGGGCCGTGAGTCAAACAGGCCCAGCTACTTTAGTTCTGATCAGCCTCCATTAACCTTGTCTTTTGAGATGCGTCAATGTCCTCACAGACAATCATGGCACCTCGGACAAAGACGCTGCATGCCAATTTTCAAGTCAATCGGACTGAAGTAGTGAAGTAGTTATAGCCGTTTTCATGTTTTTTTTTCCCCCAGTTATAGCTCCACCAAGTGGCCAGTTGCCACATCTTTTTCACGTGACCACAGAATGAGCTCTTACATGGGTGTGCCAAATTTGGTGAAAATATCTCATTCCATTCATGAGTTATAGACATTTTAGTAAAAGTGGCTCCGCCCACTTTGAACGATAAGTGATCATTTTTTTTGATAATTATTGATAATCAGACTCTTTCTGCACTGGTTTGGTTCCGATCGGGTCAAAGACCAAGAACTAGTTCGCAAAAGTAGGTTTTTCAAAAAATCGTAACAACGAGCAAATCCGCTGTAGCGCCCCCATCAGGCCGATCGGTTGTAGGCGGTGTGAGCACTACCAGCCCTCAAAGATTCAAGTCTCTACGACTTACGGTTTGGTCTGCCTGATCACTTTTAGAGGAGAATGCTGATCTTTGGAAAGTTACAACAGAGTTTCAGCGCTTGAACCTCTAAATACAGTTTACAATATATTCGCATAGAAAACAGCTATTTTACACTCTAATAATATTTTAATGCATCCTCACTGAATAAAAGTACTATTTTATCCGTTCATCTAGTTAGTTGATCAGTCTCCGTGACTCTTAACGTCATCAACACTTTCCCGGTTAAATAAACAAACAATAATCAATGTGTTTTCAGACTTTTGGACCCGTTGTGTATGAATGCCTTCATTTTTCTCTCCCTGTTTTTAATGCTTGCCAGAGGATTGTGTGGAGAGTCATGCAACACAGTGTAAGAGTTGCTCAATGTTTATCCTCCTGCCCACACACTCGTACTGTACGTGTTCAGATCTGAGCTCTGGTCTGGTACTCTTCGTACATATAATGTCATGTCCTTTTAATGATGCATTTAGCATAATATCTCATTTATTCATATTTACCCTAAAACATATATTTATTTACACTTCAAACGCACATTTTTATATTTATAAATGAGTCAAATGGCCGAGTTTAGCTCACGCCTCAGATGTGTGCAATATTTGACGTCCAGTTCAGCTTTGTTCATGCTGAATTCAGGTGCAGATATCGGTGTGTGTGTGTGTGTGTGTGTGTGTGTGTGTGTCTCCGGGGAGGTGCAGTTTACTCCGCTGATGTCTGATTCCTCCAGTGCGTCTGCTAATGGCTTCCAGACCATTAATGATTGACCGGCTCTTCAGCTCCAGATGCTCCTGCACACATGAGAAGGCATCACTGTAATCCATAATAGCGTGATATGCTGATTTATCAATAGAATTGATCATAATTAATCTCATCAACCAGTATTTGCTGAGAAAAATTATTGTTGTGGCAGACGAGTGATTTATTGAATAGACAAAAAACGACTTTGAAAGTCAATATACTGGAGATTATTGTTTACTGGGGGAACTTTATGATTAGATAAAAAGCTATTTGAAATGATTGTGAATTATTTATGAAGTTTTAATCATAATGATTGTATTGTGAACACTCAATATGTAATCAAAGAAATAAATAACAATTAAATCAATTTATTATATATATGGACTGTTATGATCACAATGAGTGAAAAGTGCATTAAAAAATCCTCCTCGTTCATTCCACGATTGAACCGATAGCAGAACTCGCGTAAATAGACATCTATTTTAAATGGAGTTGAACTATTTTAATGTTTTTATTAAAGAGTTTATCCGTCCGCAGCGACGTTAATGAACTCTCAGTCTGAAACTCTCGGACTGAATCAGATTGAATCTCTGTGTATTTCTGCATTGGTCACATGATCTCTTCAGCTCAGCGTAACTCGTTATAGAGCCGGAAATGAATTGATTGTTTCAGCGAAGCTCAAATCCAGATCTGAGAGAAACTCGACACGTCCTCTGAGAGCGTTTATCATTCAGTCAGGATTGCATCTGCTTTACCTCAGTTCTTAAACTGTTTTAATGTTTCAAATGACTTATGGACAGCTTTCACAAATACGTGTACAAAATGGGGCCGGAAACTCTTAAATTAATTTATTTTTCAATGAATAGTCAGTGAAACAAGGTTTTTAACCATCAGAAAATTGTTGATCATCCAAATTTGGGGATCAAACTAAATATTATTTGAGATGTTTCATATATATTATATTCATATACATTTTCAGGGGTGTGTTTACATCGTTTCAAATGGTAACCAAACATTTAAATAGCTTTCACTCTGAATATTTATTATTTTTGTGTTTGTTTGTTTTTGTTTATTCATAAACAATTGTTATATATAAATTATTTTAATTATTACGTTTGTTTGAGAGGGAAAATCGTGTGTTAACTGATGCACATTACATTTTTGCTGATTAGAATTCATATGTAAAATAGCTTTATTTAAACCTATTTAAAATAGGTTTTACTACAATTAATTGAACTTCAAAATCTATAATTATGAAGTAAACGTCCAAAAATCACATCAACAAACATTTGATGTTTAAAACTATACTTGTGTAAGATGAACTCTTATCTAGTTGTATATTATATGTATATTTATATATTGTATTTAGAGGCATAAATAGCTTTGATTTATGTTTTAAAATGTCTATCTGTTGATGTTAAGGACAGGCTTTCTGAAATGCCAGTGACTTAAAATAGTGTTATTTTTTTCATGGAACAGAATGAAGGTCGTTGGCCGTGTTTTTATTTCCTCAAGCTCAAATCAGCAGAAATCATTATATATGCGTGAGCATAATTATCACTTTCAGGACTGACCGCACAACATAAACATGACGAAGGTTAGATTTGTTTAGATTGTGTTTATTTAAAGGCGTATTTTGTGCTTTGCTGATTGCAGCCTGACAAACAGTGTTCGCCAAACATTCATCCAGAGCAGAAACACACGATCTGAATCTGCAGCAGCTGCTCCCTCTGCTGGAGGAGGAGAGACGCGGCGCTTCATGCTGCAATGATTCTTCACATCTGCATAATGCCAGCCTCTGCTCTTCATTGGCTGATCAGCGTCTCTTTGCCCCGCCCTCAATCACTGTAGTTGTGTCTGAGACGGGAAGAGTTTGGTTCGTGTCGAGAAGACGCTGTTTTCTGCTGAGATTGATACGGTAAAACTGATACTGTTCGTATCACTGTGAATCAAGAGCTGAGATTCAGATATGATAATGAGCGTTTGGTTTCTGACCAATCAGAGCAGAGCAGCTCTCAGAGAGGCGGGGTTTAGAGAGACTGAATCTATGATGGAAGCGTTTCAGACACTGAGAGAAAAGAGCTGATGCTGCAGTGGATATTATGAGAGAATTAAAGTGTTTTTGACTAGATTGCTCCAGTCCTAGATTCTCGTGTCTGTGAATTATGTAATGGTCATCATCAGGTGACGGACATGAAGGAGAAGCTGAAGCAGTTCAGGAAGTTCTGGTCGTCACTTCCTGTGTCGGTGTGTCAGGAGGAGGATGTGGCGTCGACAGGCGGAGCGGAGGATGAGCGATGCTGGAACGGACGAGAGCAGGGCAGGTAAAACAAGATCTTCTCAGCGTTTATATCTTCTGTTTTTATAAAATATATATTTTACATTTTGTTTTATATTACAAAATATGTATTTTATATATTTAAATATTACATTTAATTTTTATTGTAGAGTTTATTATACTGTGAAACATACTGTATTCATTCCAAAATTTGCAAAAAATACTATACTAATATTATATGATCCCTTTCACCATCTAGAGTGCTGATTTTTTAATTTATTTATTTTTTTTATAATTAATAGGTAGAAATAACTATTTTTGAGTTAACCCTTATAGGGTCTTTTTAGACCCCAAAGCGATTATCTTGTTTTTATGTTAGTGTAGAAAAAAACCCACACTCAGGGTCTTTGGGGTCTCCAGACAGGCAACAAAATGTAATTTTGTAACAAAAAAATTGTTTTTTAAAAAACAAATGTAATTTTACTCTGTTTAATAATGTTTTTACTTCATATTTGTGCAGTTTTTGGAGGATTTATCATATCTTTTACATTTATATAAATAAATAAATATTTTTTTAAATAGGTTTTTATACAAAAACAGCTTTTTATGTAAAATTCACTTTATAAAAGACCCACATTTCTAACTTTCATTCATGGGGAGAACATGGATAATTTGACATGGTTTAGTGTGAGATTTTTGTCCATCTTTTGGAAAATGCAGTTTTAAAAGTAAAAAATGATCACTTTATCCAGCAGATGGCAGCAGAGCTCCACTATTTGCTGTTTGACTGACTGAAAGACATCTTTACACAAGTATTTTCCGCTGGATTTATATCTAAATATTATGAAATCACAATTATGACAATAAAAATGACGTTTTGTCAAAGTTTAGCTTTTTTATGTACTGAAAAAAATAAGTTTTTCAAAAATGTTGATTTTGAGGATGAATTTTGTCCATTTTCTAAGTGGGGTCTCATCATAATGTAACCAATATTGAAAAACTGATTTTTTTTTTTATTACAATAAAAGCTAAACTTTGACAAAGTAATTTTTATTGTCATAATTGTGATTTCATAATATTTAGATATGAATCAAACAGAAAATACTTGTGTAAAGATGTCTTTCAGTCAGTCAAACAGCAAATAGTGGAGCTCTGCAGAATCTACTGGATAAAGTGATCATTTTTTACTTTTAAAACTGCATTTTCCAAAAGATGGGCAAAAATCTCACACTAAACCATGCCAAATTATCCATGTTATCCCCATGAATAAAAGTCAGAAATGTGGGTCTTTTATAAAGTGAATTTTACATAAAAAGCTGTTTTTGTATAAAAACCTACTCAACAAAATATTTATTTATTTAATTATATAAATTTAAAAGATATGATAAATCCTCCAAAAACTGCACAAATGTGGAGTAAAAACATTAATAAACAGAGTAAAATTACATTTGTTTTTTAAAAAACAATTATTTTGTTACAAAGTTACATTTTGTTGTCTGGAGACCCCAAAGAACCTGAGAGTACACCCCAAATGAAGAGCGCACAAGGGTTAAAATAGTGAGAAGAACAAAGAAAATGTCAAGTAAATTCATTGGTAATAAAAAGTTTAAACCCTAAAAACATTCAGTTATTCTTGTGAAAAAAGATAAATTTATGAAAACTTAATGACTCATTCCAAACTTTACAGAAAAGCTGGAGTGCTGAATTTTTTTCACAATATTGAAAATTAAAAACTGTATCATTGTGAGATCACAGCTGTGAATATTAATTAAATGTAAACAATATATTCTATAAATTCTATGCAATACTGTATTATTACAAATAAATCCCTATTCCGTCCGTCCAGGATCATTGATCATGTAAATGTGAACATGACTCATTGGTTTTGCTCAGATTCGTCCCTGAGGTCCAGACAGACGGACGGGCCACGAATGACCCGGATGTGTCCAGACCGGACGCTGTTATCCGACAGCAGATCATGGCTCTCCGCGTGATGAGCAACAAGCTGAAGAACGCCTACGACGGGAATGACATCTACTTCCAGGACTCCAGTGAGTCTCGTGAGGTACAGTCGTCACCATCTGACGTGGAGCAAGAACGTTCATGGAAGGAGAAGGTTTCAGGACAGCTTTGATGAAAGCTTCTGATCCACTTCAGATGCTGACGACTGAATTGTGTTTATATTTAACTGTGAGCTTGAGGTCGTGTTTGAATGTTGGCGTATCCTGAGATCTCTGTCTCCGTGTCAGATGAGGAGAGCAGCGGCTCCGGCTCCGGCAGCGGCGTCACGGACTCGGACTCGGACTCCTTCGTGACCGACGCTCCGGTTCAGGAGCCGGAGAACAGAGAGGAAGAGTCTTCTGCGTCGCCCAGCGTCCGGCCGGACGTCCTGCTGCTGCTGCTGCTGTCCTTCAGCGCTCTGGCCGCGAGTGACCGCTGGAGATAGTGTCGGCCCACACGCCGCTTCTGACCGGACTGATCGGAAGAGCTTCAGAAGGTCGGGAGCGTCACACATCTGAGATATGAACGATGTCAAGGGTCTCTTGGACAGCAGATTAAAGGGTTAATTCACCCAAAAATTAGAGTTCTGTCATCATTTCCTCACCATCAGCGCTCAGATTCATGATGACAGAACTGTAGGATCTCAAACACTGATCCTCAGAGACTCTGACAGCGTTTCAGTAAATTGCTCAATGTTTCAGATTGTTAATGTCAGGTGTTACTGCGAGAATCACGCTCAGAAAACATGAACATCCTCCTCTGGTGAACATCAGACGTTCTGTTCATCGTTATATGTCAGAAAGATCCAGTAGGAATATCCCGAATACATACATGTTTCCTGCTGCCAGAGCTTTATTTTTACACATTTATTCAGAATGAGTTTATTCTGTCATTGGCTTGTTTCTGCCAGAGTTTTGTGTGAATGATTGTGAACAATAATGCCGAAATGTAGATTTGTGGGAATATTAGTGTATGTTTTCTACCGAAATGACCTGGATGGTAAAAGTGAATCAGTGTTTTGGGAAACCGGCTTTATGAACGTCCATATTGACACATGAGTGTGCATCAAGTTATGATGATGATGGTGTTATTTTTGTAATGTTACTTCAGTTTATTCAGAATTATTCTTATTATTATGTACACTTGTGCTGCAAAGCTCATTTTCTTAATCAGATTTTTTTCATATATTGATATATAAGAATCAGGATTATTTGAGATTGAGTTCAGTTTGTGTTTTTTTACATGATTTGACAAATAGTTTCTTTATTAAAAGCACATCCACTAAATATAGTTAGTTTTTATTCTTTAAAAAGAAGTCACAGTTTGCTGAAAAGGAAAAAATAATTTTTTGAAAACAAGTTTCACCAATTGACTCAAAGTGCTCACATTACATTCCTAAAAATCTGAGCAAAAAGCAGGAAATTATCCCAGATCAATCACTGTAAATTGTAATTAACTGCTAAAAAATAAAATCACTTTCTTAATCAGTATTTTTGTATTTTTTCAGTAAAATATTAAAACAACCTTAAAACAAGATTGATTTTAATATTTTACTGAAAAAATACAAAAATACTGATTAAGAAAGTGATTTTATTTTTTAGCAGTTAATTACAATTTACAGTGATTGATCTGGGATAATTTCCTGCTTTTTGCTCAGATTTTTAGGAATGTAATGTGAGCACTTTGATATAAAGATGTGCAATGCTCTTTGTTTTATTATATATATATATATATATATATATATATATATATATATATATATATATATATATATATATATATATATATAATACAGGGAAACAAGGTTGATTATTAACTAAAAACCATAAAGATATTTCAAACAAAACACAAAAAGCTGTTAAAATAATCATAAGAACTGTGGCTTTATAGTCATCTTATTGTGAAAATGCTCAAGTGATTACATTTTGATTCAGTTTCTTTCACATTCGGTTTTGGTGTGTAAACATGAATTCATCAACTTTGTGCAGCAAAGAAAGAGTTTTTAAATAATATTCCCTGTTGCTGTTTGTAAAGATTTGTTAGCAGAAGCAAAACTAAAGTATTTTTGAAACACTGAGTGTTTGTTGTGATCAGTGTCTTCATGTTTCCTGACGTCTCTGAGGTGTTTCAGTGAAGTGTTCCTCACAGCGACCGATTCTGAGCGTCTAACATTAATTCAGATCAAGTTTACTTTTGTAATTAAACTGATGGGGATAATGGGGAGGGTTGGGAACAGATGTCATGGACAGTGTCTCGCTTATGGAGAGAAATCGGATGCGACTGAATCGGTGAATAAGAGAGAATTTCATCAGTTTTGTTTCTTCCATGAAACGCACAGAAGTTCAGCAGAACGGTTTTAGTTGAGTGTGATCGGTCACATGACTGAGATCTGAGAGCTCAGTTTAATCTGTTCTTTACATAAAGCATCATATGACTCGAGCACGAGTTTCATGAGCGACTGTAAAGAGTAAATGAAGCATTTTCTGAAACCAGCGGCAGAAATGTGACCTTTGCCACAATAAAGCAAACCATGACGTTTACAGTAAACAATTCAACTTTTATTAAGAACATGATACACAAAGTTTAATTTCTGATTTTTCACAGATTTTTTTTGTTTTGTTTAATCAACGATTCTTGCTATTGTTCAAATGTTTGGGGTCGTTTAGTCTCTTCTGCTCTCCAAAGCTGCATTTATTTGATCAAAAATACAGTAAAAATAGTGAAATATTATTCCAGTGTAAATCAGCTGTTTTCTATGTGAATATATAGTAAAGTGTAATTTATTCCTGTGATTTTCAGCATCATTACTCCAGTCTTCAGTGTCACATGATCCTTCAGAAATCATTCTGATATGATGATTTGATGCTCATATTTTTGTGGAAACCGTCATATATTTTATTTTTCAGGATTCTTTGATGAATAGAAAGTTCAGCATTTATGTGAAACAGAATCTTTTATAACATTATACTGTCACTTTTGATCAATTGAATGCGTCCTTGATGAATAAAAGTATTAATTTCTTTAAAAAAAAAATACAAACCCCACACTTCTGAAGTGTATATAAACATCTTTCTATTTCATTTCATAGCAGCTGATATAATTCAGCAGATAAAATCATTCTCTTCTCTCGTCAGTTTGTGATTCACAGCGTGTTTTAATCATCGTGGAGCGTTTCCTCCGTCTGTCGGGATTCGGGACGGAGCCGTGATGATGTGGTCAAGCTTCCTCGGTGTATTTCGTGTTGGTGAACTCTGCGTTCAGGAGCGGCTGGAACTGCCGTCGTCGTCTCCGCTGGAGGAACAGGAGCAGCAGCAGAAGCCCGAGGAAGATTCCTCCCAGAGTTCCTCCCAGAACAAACACGGCCGGCCCGCTGTCCGTCTCTGGACACACACAACACCGGAGTCACATTCACAGGAGTAAATCACACTTTACTATATATTCACACAGAAAACAGCTGCTTTACACTGGAATAACTGTGTTTTTGATCTGGTGAGCAGAAGCATGTTTATTACCTTCGAGCTCAATGGAGTAGGAATATCCCAGCTGTTCGGATGCGACGTAGATCTCCTCGTTGGTCACGGGTGGGAAAAAGGGAACCATGTTATAATGCCGGTTGTGTCCGATAGGGGCCATCTCATCCGGAAAGCTGGCGTTTTCACGGGAACGTCTCATCCATTCCTCAAATATGGCATCGGTGAATGCGTGAAGCACCTGATCAGCCGTAAGAGACTCAGGGTCAGAGTTCAGATTGAGTGAATGTTGTCGTCTCTGAATGTGTGTGTGTGTGTGTGTGTGTGTGTGTTACCAGGAAGATGGGGTCGTTGGCGGCGGAGTGGGACAGAGCGCTGGTGCCGCTGAGGAACTGATGCACCAGGTTGTGCAGGTTCGACACCGAAGCGTCCAGCTCACCGTCCGGCCGCTCGTATCCTTCCAGAGCGTTCCTGCAGGGAAAGATGGAAACTACAGGATCAATGTGAGCGTGAGTAAACCGTGAGAGGGTGTTCATGTGTAGACGATCACCTGAAGCTGAAGGAGGAGTTGGTGAAGTACGGCGGGCTGTCGAAGTCCGGCAGGTTCAGGCAGCTCCTGACGTCGTTCATGCTCGGTAACGTCACATTAGCGCTCTGCACGAGTCCCCTGCGCAGGGATCCCTCGCTAGTGCCGTTACACAGGGTCACCAGACGATTATATTCATCCAGACTGAAGAAGAGGAAGATGGTGAAGATCAGTAAGTGCACTTCTCAGAAGTGTTTTGTCCTGATCCAGATTTAGGAGAATAAAGCTTTAACCCTCTTCGTTTAGGAGTCACACTTTACGGTCAAAAGTGACCGAAGTCTTTAAAAGTAACTTCTTTTTGTTTTTCAGGAAAACCAATTTAATATATTTTTGTTCAATAATATTTTTTGATTATTATATACAATTTTGAGGCTATTTTATGATACTATGCAATATTTATACAATTTTTATTAACTATTTTTCCCCATTTAAAATAAAACTTTTATTTATTTTTTTTTCAATTAAAGCAGTATTTTATGTTAAAATAGAGACAAGGCATTTAAAATCAATTTTTTGAAGGTAGATTAGTGCCATCTGGTGGGAGTAAAAAAGGAAAAACTTGTGTAATGTCATGTAGATTCCTATAGAGCTCTATATAAAGTGGCTTATTAATTCTCTAGTGGTTTTTAGACACAAATACTTATTTTTATGAAGTTTTGCATTTGGGTTTATGCTTACACATTCTCAAAGACTACTTTTTGTCAAGTTTTTTTTTTAAATGTTGATTTGAAGTGTCGGTTTTTGCATTAATTTTACTACAGTCAAACCTGAACACATTCTGTCACACATTACATCAAAATTCAATAAAAAAATAACAAAAATGAACAGGTATGTTGTATTACAGCTTAATAAATCTGTGTTTGAGTGTGTCTATTTTGCGCTCTTGGTGTTTTAGCGTGTCCCTTCACTTTTTTTCTGATTGTAGTTTGTACAAACAAAAGATTATCAGAGTTGTCATATTTTTTCATATTTCACTTCCTATGTCTGTCATTTTTGACCGAAGAGAAGGTAAGTGTGACTATTATTTTTTTACGACCCTTTAACGTGTCTGAATCATGTCCTTGATTATTGTGTGTGTTCATATTGCTAAGTGTCATCTCATTCTGCGATTTTTAACATTTCAAAATATAAAATGTTTTGGTCAAAAATGAGCGAATAGGGCCGTGGTTTTATCTAATCCTGACAGAAAGAATTGTATTTATTTGTTAATTTATGCATGTTCTGCAGTGTTGTATGCTTTTGTGCCTTTCTTTATTAAAAGCATTGATCGTCTGGATGGTTAGAGCATACATTTTTAATCATCAATCGTTGTTGATTGGATCAAATTCATCTTCAGATGTTTGTTTACCAGAACTACTGAAAATGATTTTCAGTCATTGAACTAAAGCTGAAATAATATAAGATGAAAAATGTATTTTCTAATACTTTTCAGCTGCTTTTCCTGCTAAAATGACAATATGAACCTCCAGAAAGAAAGTGTCTCAGATGAAACATCTTCGTCTCTGATAGTGTTCACCGGGCATCACCTGTCACACACCACGGACCAGCGGGAGAACCTGGATCCGGGGCTGATGCGGGACGGGTCCGCGGGGTCTCGTCCTCCCAGCAGAGCGTCAGTGCAGACGTCACACTCCGCCCGGCCCGTCGCGAACTTCCAGTACGGCACGGCGAAGTTCTCGTTACCCGTGAGTTTCTGAAGAAGAACACATGATTCTGTTCATTACTGCAGAGGAACTTACTTTCAGTGCTGGGTTAAAACAACACGAGTTGGGTTGAAAATGGACAAACCCAGTGATTGGGTTAAATGTTTGGGGTAGTTTTATTAAACTCAACTATTGTTTAAAAATGACTGTATGACTGAGTTAAAATGAACCCAAAATATGTTGGAAATTAAAAATCAGACACATAATTTCTAGAGGAAACAATAAAAATCAAAAGGTGAACATTTATTAATAAGCAATTTAATACATGTTTATTGTTTAATTATTATTCATTAAACTTATTAATAAATGTTCATTTCCAACATATTTTTTATGTTCATTTTAAGTCAGCCATATAGTGATTTTTAAACAATAGTTGAGTTTAATAAAACTACCCCAAACATTTAACCCAGCCGCTGGGTTTGTCCATTTTCAACCCAACTTGGGTTGTTTTTAACCCTGAATTTAAATTCCTAGTTCGACTCAAAATCTTCAGTTCAGTTGCTGTCTATATTTTTAAGTGTGTAGAAACAATTTCCACCCAGAAACTGCTAATTAATAATTACTATCTATCGGCAAGTAACGCATTGAATTAAACGTGTAATTCTGAAGTAGAATGACTGAAATAGTATTTTTGGAAACACTTCACAATAAAGTTCATTAGTTAAACTTTAGTTAATGTATGAACTAACCATGAGCAATACATTTATTACTGTATTTACTAATCTTCATTAATGTTTGTTCGTGAAAATACAGTTGTTCATTGTTTGTTAGTTCACTAAATGTTAACAGGATTTTAACAATGTATTAGTAAATGTTGAAATTAACATGAACAAAGATTAATAAATGCTGTAGAAGTGCAGTTCATTATAGTTCATGTTAACTGATGAACCTTATTGTAAAGTGTTACTGTATTGCAAAATATGCTTCAACGATCTTTGAAAAATCAGATTTTACACTCTATAATTAAATGTGTTGAGTAAAATCAAATTGATTGTAAGTCATTCCAACTCTTGAAATCTCATATAACTTAAAAAATTGTTAAAGTATTAAAATTGGTTAAATTAATAAAAACTAATGGAAAAACATTACTATTGGTTAAATTATTGAAATTGGTAATGGAAAAGCATATGTCACCTTGATCAATTTTCAACATGTGCTCAAATATCATGATGATTAGCTGTTTCCATATGAAATTATTAATAACTCTTTCTGTTGTTATATTTGAGCGCCCCCTATTGGTCCCAGTGCTCAGTTTCCATGAGTTTGGTGCCTGAGCAGCAGTTCTCGAGTGTCTGACCTGTAGCTCTCTCTCCAGGCTGAGCAGGTGATATCTGTGCCAGGTGATGAACGCCGGACCCTTGTGGGAAAAGTCGATGGCTTTGAAAGGACGTCCTGGACCTGCCGGCAGGAATCAGGTCAGTAAATACTCCTGACGCACATCTGACCTCCAGGGCCCAATCAAATACACTTCATTCCCCCATATTCTTTTTATTATTATTATTATTATTATTATTGTGGGATACCTTTTCACTGGTTAAATTCAAGTTTTTATTTTTCCCCCAAAATTTTGATAAGACATTGGCCATCAATGAAAAGGCATGAATTCTAACCTCCCTTCTGATGTTTTTGACTCATTCTTTGATTATGTTCCTGGTTTAGTCCAGTTATGGGACAGGGTTAGTTAGGGTTAGTTAGTTCTTCACCTAGTAGCGTGTCTCGGACGGAGTAGTAGTGCTGCCAGACGAACAGGTCGTATATGGAGACGTTGCTGAACTGCGGCTCGGTGCCGTCGGGCCCCAGCAGGCCGAGCCAGTGCTGCGTGGCGATCACGTAGTCCGGGTGGACGCTGGTTTTGGCCCGATCCAGAACGCTCAGGAACTCCTGCAGCTCGTCGGCGCTCAGAGAGTGAATGTCCTTCCTCACGATGGGAGCTTTACGCTGATCACAGTTCAGCCCCGTCCAGCCGAACTTACACTCGCCGCAGTTATAACCTGCGAAGTTACCTGATCCAACCGGAGTGAAGGGTTAATCAAGGCTAGCTTTAGATGTTCTGATCTCTACACATCTGTGAGGTCCAAACTGAGACACATTTGATTTTTTTTAGATGGATAGATATAGAATGTAATATGAAATATATCAATATCATATATATAGGTATACGCTACCATTCAAAAGTTTGGAAACATTACTTTTTTAATATAGTCTCTTATGCTCATTAAGCCTGCATTTATTTCATAATAAATACAGAAAAAAAACAATAATATTGTAAAATATTATTAAAATTTAAAATTATGGTTTTCTATTATAATATACTTTAAAATGTAATTTATTCCTGTGATCAAAGCTGAATTTTCAGCATCATTACTCCAGTCTTCAGTGTCACATGATCCTTCAGAAATCATTCTGATTTGATGATTTATTATCAATGTTGGAAACAGTCGTGCTGCTTAATATTTTTTGGAAACTGATACTTTTTTCAGGATTCATTGATGAATAAAAGGTCAAAAAGAACAGCATTTATTCAAAATATAAATCTTTTCTAACAATATAAATCTTTACTATCTCTTTTTATCAATTTAACACATCCTTGCTGAATAAAAGTATTAATTTCTTTCAAAAAAAAAAAATGAAAGAAAAAAATTACTGACCCCAAACTTTTGAACGGTAGTGTATATTGTTACAAAAGATTTCTAAAGTAAATGCTGATATTTTTTTACTTTTTATTCATCAAAGAATCCTGAAAAGTATCACAGGTTATAAAATATTATTAAGCAGCACAACTGTTTCCAACACTGATAATAAATCATCATATCAGAATGATTTCTGAAGGATCATGTGACACTGAAGACTGGAGTAATGATGCTGAAAATTCAGCTTTGATCACAGGAATAAATTATATTTTAAAGTATAATAAAATAGAAAACCATAATTTTAAATTGTAATAATATTTCACAATATTATTGTTTTTTCTGTATTTATTATGAAATAAATGCAGCCTTAAAG